>NC_056743.1:600499932-600624509 GCF_019279795.1 Protopterus annectens
CCCCCCGTAGTTAGACTGGACAACTCCATGGAGTTACTCCAGGTTCAGGTTACGGTGGGTAAGACCCCATTCAAGTTCTAGCCAGTTATAGATCCCCCTCTATAGGTCACGAAAGCCATGAAGCCTACTTAACCAAACTGAAGACTATCCAAATTTTACAAAACACAATGGTTACGGGAGATTTAAATTATCCCACCATCAAGTGAAAAACCTACTCTAGCCCAAACTCGCTAGCACAAAAGTTCCTTACTTTGTGAATTCAAATGTCCTGGAGCAAACTGTCCATACCCCAACAAGAGAAACCAGCATTTTAGATCTGGTCCTCACCAACATGTCAAACAGGTGCACTGCTGCAAATGTTGGACCCTCATTACTTAAAACTGACCACAAATCAGTCTCCCTTGAACTGATACCAATACCAAAACTCACAAAGGATGAAATCAGAGTAATAACTTCACCAAGGCAAACTATACCCTCATAGGTGAAGGTATAAATGCATTCCAAGCCCCATCCCAAGCTGAAAGTGGTAACTATGCCAAAGCTTACACTAAAGCCCTGTATAATCACTTGTATAAATGTGTATAAACACTGCTATACCACACAGAATCAAAGCCAGAGCCCCAAGTAAAATCAAGCTGCCATGGTGGACTTCCAGCATCAACACACTCTACAATAAACACAAAAAGTTGCTGTCAAGAAAAGAAAGACAAGGATCCAACACTGGAAAAGCACCCTCCTCAGTCTTAACAGGCAAATAAGACAACTTGTCAAATCCTCCAAGAGCTCCTTTGAGAGAAACCTATCAAGTACTGCCAAGGATAACCATAAGGCCTTTTATAGTTATGTACGTAACCTAAAGAGTAGGACCCAAGCATGTGCAGAACTGGTGACTAATTGTACCAAACACAGTGACCCCACAGAGAGAGCACACCTGCTAGTGGACAGGCTTTGTCAAAATTTCACTTCCCTTATCCCCTCCTAACTTACAAAACCCCCCCGCCCACATTTTCCCCCACCTTACATATCTGAACCGCAGGTCCTCAAAGCCTAGTCGAAGGCAAAGAACATGGCCTCTATGGGACCAGTTGACATCCTACACGGTCTTCTAAACAGGCTAAAACATGAATTAGCATCACCACTAAGTACCTTTTCAATCATAACCTAACCCACAGGCTTTGTAACTGTGGAATGGAGAACAGCTACAGTTATCCCCTCCACAAAGGTGGCCTAGCAACAGACCCAGGGAATTACAGACCCATAAGCCTGACCGGCCTCATCTGTAAGGCCATGGAACTTATTATGGACGTCATAAATAAAGACATAGGTAACCTCCAAACCCTGGATCCTACCCAATTTGGTTTCGTGAAGGGCAGATCCTGCCTGTTAAATCTGGTGGATTTCTTTGAAAGTGTGACCAATGCCACTGATGAGGACAAATCTGTGCACACAGCATACCTTGACTTGGCAAAGGCTTTTGACATAATTCCACATTCAGGCATTACTGATAAACTTAGCAAACTGAATGTAAACCCCTTTGTTGTAAGATGGGTTGCCAACTGCCTCACAAACCAGACACACACTATCAAAAGTGGGCAACTCCACATCAACCAGCAGACCTGTTACCAGTGGGGCGCCAAAGGGGTCAGTGCTGGGCCCCCTACTGTTTGGTATATACTTCTCAGAAGTTCAGGTCAAAACTAAAGGGTTGTGGCTGACCAAGTTTGCAGACAACTGGAAACTAGGAGAAATCACTGAATTCCCAAATGATGTCAGTATACTCCAAGAGGGTCTCATACAGACCAGCGACTGCTGGATTAGTCATGGTCTCAAAATGAATGCAAAGAAATGTGTTATCACTCCCTTTGGCCCAAACAATGTCCCTTCAGACTATCAAATCAACAACAATACCCTAAGTACCCATGAAGTGTTAAGGGACCTGGGATCACAGGTTGACCGCGACCGTAACTTCGACCACCACATGTTTACCGTTGTAAGGAAAGCTTTCCACATAGCTCACTTGATTGGTAAAGGCATTGCCTCAAGAGCAAACGAAGTTATAACCCCCCCTATACTCGGCACTTACCCAGCCCATAACTGAGTATAATGCCTCATTCAGTATGTACCGTAATAAGCACCTACAGCAATTAGGGAGACCTCAAAGGTTTTTAACAAAGAAAATCAAGGGCCTCCAGTATGTGTCTTACATGGACTGACTAAAATCCCTGCCACTATACTCCATATCATATAGACTTCTTAGTGGGATTTCTGGCTGGCCTAAAGAACAACCCAAGACCCAAACCTAATGAACTTATTGCATATCCGGAAATCAAATAGGTCTACGGCTATCCATTCCAGGGACATAAATGCAGCCTGCGACTTAAATAGGACATGCTGGAGGGACAGATTTATCTCCCACTGACTGCCACATCTTTGGAACAAGCTACCAATTCATGTGAAACAGAGCACCTCTAGGGCACTGTTCAAGAGGAACCTGGAGCAGTGGATGGGACATAGTAAATTCTTACCGGGGATAGCACCCACAACCCTCCTGGACATGGCAGTCATAACTAAATGTAATCCTGGGTATTGACTAGCACTTCTACGGTATTACATTGGATTGAAATGGCTAGGCTTAAAATGACCTCCTAGTTGACAGCCTAGTAATCTCCTGTGATTCCTTGCCCCTGTGCTGTAAGATAAAACTTTTTCTGTCAGTACATGCTGTTTAATTTATGTTTCTTTGACAAATAAAAGATACAGCCCATGTCAGCACTAGGTGGTATTTTTTCTTCCTTGCTTATATAAAATTCAATAGAAATATAACTCAAATATACCAACTCCAAGACTGCACAATATTGGAAAAATAACAGAACATAATCTCCTTTAAAAGAAAACTAAAGCAACATCTCACTGATAACCCCAGCTGCACATACAACACATATCCACAGTAACTGCAGCTGCACATGCAACACATATCCACAGCCTCCTTAATCTAGCAAAACTGTTTCACATAGCAAATATACGTATGTATATGTTATGCTGTTACACCACACGAGTTATCCCTAACCTTTAGTATCATACTCCACACATCTATACAACTACCTTAACACATTTTCTCTTCTGTCACTT
Source organism: Protopterus annectens (assembly GCF_019279795.1). NCBI lineage: Eukaryota > Metazoa > Chordata > Ceratodontiformes > Protopteridae > Protopterus > Protopterus annectens. The sequence continues at coordinate 600,503,062 of NC_056743.1, forward strand.
TCTACTTAATACTACCATTAAATATATGCCACCTATAATCTACTTATTTCCACTACCTAGCTATAAGATTCTAACTATTTCTGTCTTACCTTTAAGTTTAACTCTCTAATTCTATATTTCCCTTTTCCTACCCCCCCCAAAAAGAGATGTATTGTTAAAATATTTCTAACTGTATAATTTTCCTACATTACTGTTACTGTATTGTGCCTTTTTACAACAAATTTGCTGTTTAGTTTTCTGTATTATTTCACTTGCTTTATAATTATAATTTGTTTCCTTATAAATTCATGTAATGATTTTCATGTAACTTGGAGCTTTTCTCCCCAGGCCTCCTCTGAAAATGGGTCTCAAGCCCAGTGAATTTTCCCGATCAACAAATGTCAGTAAATAAATAACTACTTTTTCCAATATTAAGTAATCTTGGACAAAAAAGTGGAGCTCCTCTGTATTCCTTTGACACTCATGACATTCAATTTCTTTAATATGAATGCCATGCATTTGAGCAAGGTGGAGTTTAACCAAGTAGAGAGAATCTATCCATATCACATACATATATGCAATATATTTAGGGTCTATATTAGATCAGCAAACGCTGATCCATCAAACTTAGGTAAGCGAAAGCTTACAATCTCGAACTGTCAGAACAGCAATTTTTTTCCTAGGGAAAAAAACTCACTGTTCCAAATCACATACACACAACACATGCACACCAAACAAACAGCAATCCACACACATACACCTAAAATCTCACACCTAACTCTACACTAAACTATACACACACCACTAACTATCCACTTACCTTAACTCAAACCCTAAAGTCTGTCAGTATCGCACACTCACTTCACCCGCTCACTAACCCTAACTCACCTAACTCGCCCTAACCCTCACGTCCACACAATCGCACATACCAAACCCGTGCCCTAACCCTAACTCACCTAACCCGCCCTAACAATAACATCCACACAATCGCACACTTACCTGAACCCGATCCGTAACTTTCCACCACAACACTGAAAATACCGAAGCAACAGAAATGGACAACCAAATTCTTTCCCTAGGAAAAAATTTGAGTTTCTGCTGCTTCGATATTTTCCACTTTCGCTTACCTAAGTTTAATGAATCAGCATTCGCTTTTTTAAGCGTTTGCTGATCTAACATAGACCCTATATTTATATACACAGGGGCAATGCACTCCATTGAGTTGACTGTTGGTCAATGGACTTAAGTGCTCTATTTATCAAACTATTAAGATTTCAGATGAAGAAAACATTGAATGCTTGTCTAAGTGTGGGTTTGGGAAAATAATGCACAAACTTTTAGATATTCTGAAAGTTTCAGCATTAGAGGGAGGGTGTGCTTCTGCGCGTGTAGGTTGGTTAGGTTTAGAATAAAGGCTGAGCAAGGTGAAAGATTTAGTGTAGTGTGTGTGTGTCCCCAAACAGCCTTCATTAGTTGAAGTGTCACTGGTTGTTACTGAAAGAGTTAGGGTTATAGCAGGTATTAGTAAAATGGTGCAGGGGTGTGAAGCCCCACTGCACCACTTTACTAATGACTGTTAACACTCACCCTATGCCCCTGCCTCTAACCCTAAATTATGTCTGAAATGTGTGGTTGAGGTGTTGTTGATCATACAGCAAAAGAAAACGGTTTCCTTTTGTGATCTTCCCCCTCAATTTTGTTGTTTTTGTAATGTGTTGATTTTCAAAAATCCTGGCATCAATCAGTTCAATGTTGACAAATAAATGTGCGCGTGTGTGTGTGTGTGTGTGTGTGTGTGTGTGTGTGTGTGTATATATATATATATATATATATATATATATATACATATATATATATATATATATGTATATATATATTTGTATGTGTGTGTGTGTGTGTGTGTGTGTGTGTATATGTATACACAAGTGTACATGTATTTCACTCATCACTATAAATAGTTTAACAAAGTATTCTTGTTTTTCATTTCTTAAACTCTAAAGTGTAGATAAATGTATCTATGATTTATGTAACTGCCTCACTATAAAAATGTACATACACTGCCCAACTCTACCTATGTAAATTTTTAAATGCTATTGTTTTACTTGTGAGTATACACTCTCAGGTTGGTTCTGAAAATGATCTAGTGTGCTCACTGCCCTACCATGGTTAGCACATTTAAATAAATATTTTACCAAGTTATTACTTTCCTATCATATTTTTAATTGTAGCTTTACTTGTAGTGATGTCCTTCCCCTCATTCTTGAACTCCTCAATTATATCCATTTGTATTAAATAACAAAGATCCTTAACATTCAATAAATATCTGTACTCTATGAACAGCTTAAATATACACTGACAATTCAGAGCTGTCAAACTGACTCCAACTATTTCATTCATACAAACAATTAATATTTTCTGAGTAACTGTGGGCAAACTGCAATCACAAGTAGAAACATGTAATTTACATATTGATAATGAGACATTATCTTTTCTACTTGTAAAACTATGCAGATGTACATAACGTTGTTTTATTTATTCTACTCTTGTAAACTGGTAACTATGTATATGTGATTAACTACTTAGACCGTCAGGCCTCCTATAAAAATGGGTTATGCTCACCTTGGGTTACTGGGTCAGTAAAATGCAAACAAATAAGACCTGTTTTGCTTTGTGAATGTTCACTGCCAGTAGTACACAATTTCAAAACGTTTATGCTACTGAGGTCAGCAACTACCTACATTTCTAATGCTATAAAATGTGCCCCAACTGTTGCAAAAACAAGACATGGACACAAAAAGGAAGTAAGAATTGTAATTACTGGGTATAGGATTCATCATATCTAAATGAGAGAGGGGAAACTGGTAATCATATGACTTCAGATATCCCATTTATCACCTACCAGGACAGTAAAAGCTCTTGTACAACAGGATTTTTATGGGTAGAGTATTAAGGTTTATATGCTTGTGTACGGTGACTGCAAAAATAACACATTTAATCTCTCCAGATTTTTGCTGAAGGTATCAATCCTCTGAGTGGCACTTTTATAAATTGTTAGATTAGGTGCTACTCAGAGTCATTTGTGGGTTAAGCCGAATGTACGCTGTTCTACCTCATTTGACAATCAGGTAAGGCTACTAGGTACTGATGTACATTTTCAAGGGTGAAGATTTTGTGCAATATTCTTAATTTTACTTAATCCAGTTCTCACATAAATGTTATCTTTAGCACAAAAAAACATGCCCTTTCCTAGGTCACGTCTAGAACTTCCAGCACTGACTTTCCAGACAGCAACTCTGTCTACTAACTGTTATCTGATCCTAAGCATAGTCACTTCACACTGTTGCAGTTTATCTATGACCTTCTATCATTCTAAGTTCCAGCAATGCTGCTGAGGCACCCCTCCCCCTTTTTTATATTAAACGGCTTTACTGCCATCATCCCCCACCCCAAAAGCCAAGTAGTGCATAGGTGAGATCAGTAGAGGTCATTCAGTACATAAAAGATCCTTTAAAGAATGTCTAGAAAATTCTGTATGTGAAACATACTCTGATTTAAATTGTTTACAACAGTTTTATGAGGCAAATTCTACTAGTAAAAATGGACAGAATTAAACTGGATCAATCTTAATAAATTTGCTGTTATCAGAAGAAAGAAATTTGGATCAATCTTAATGAATTTATTATCAGAAGAAAGAAATGTACTCTTCAGATTTTTGTCATATGTCTAATACTTGAAATAGTATGGGTGTCTCTATGAAAGCAAACTTGGCTATGTGAAAAATGTTCAGTTCATAAGACATATCAGTCAGATGTAAAGTAATAGTTCTCATACATCTGCCACAAATACTCTGAATGCAATTTTCCATTTCCATATTTATTGTAAATGTCACTAGAACATGATGTCTTGAGGTTCACATATCCTGCTGACTGAGCAGGGAACTGTCAGATGTGTTTATACCCTAGATATAATTTTATTTATATTAGGAGTATCAGAAAAGCATGAAATATAATTAAGTTTAAAAACATGATGAAGTTCAGTATGTCAAAACTCTCAACAGGCATTATGGACAAGAGAGAACTTTTCATTCAGAATGAAGTGATAGTATTAGAAAGTGAAATTATAGGGTGAAGTCCCCCCATGGGGAGTGCAAGGGGCACAGCTCCCCCACCAAACACACACAGAAATGCATTCAATGATGCTCCCTTCTCTTTATGTTAACAACAATCAAGTACACTGTTTGATGGCAGAGTTGGTCCTCACATGTGGTGTGCTTCGTACCCAGAGACAATCATCCTTCATAAAGGTATTCTTATAGATAATGATTATCTACACAGGAATGGGATGACCCTATACTAGGGTGATGCTGGGTTGGTGTTGATAAACCACACAAAGTGGAAGATGGTGGGGGGGTCACTGATGGCTGGATAGGTTTGATATTCTGAGGATCTGCGCCAAAAAAATATCCAAAAATGCAAGCTATCTATTCATCATTTAGTCTACAGGCACCGGATTCTACTGCATCTTTGAGGTGCAGAAAGCATTCTGACTTGGCATGGATAAGGGAATGACTAAATGAAATACAGCCTAAAATTTGTATGGAAGGTGCTTGTTCAGTGACAGTACAGAACTGATGCACTGCAATGTTCTTTAAATATTATAAGGAACTTTCAGTGGACACTGTGGTGTTGTGTGTGCATGTCTGTGGGTGGGGGGTGGGGGGGCTCTAATGCATCAAATCTCAAACACTAAGACAACGAGGACTCAGGCTAAAAAACTTCCATCTAAATAAATAATGTATTAAATGCATTACACTAAAAATAAATAAATACAAAAATAATAACCCCACAGCCAAGCTTGTTAGTGTAAGACTCAGTGCCCTTCCCACGGGTGACTGCGCTCATAGTAAAGGAATTCAGTGAGGAAGTAACAGCCAAAGATGTTCCAGTGGAAAGCCGTTTTGCATGAAACAGTTGATTCTTTCATTGCCTGTTTTGACTAGTACACTTTGAAATCCCAGAACTGAAAGGCCTGCTATGTGTCTGTGGTGGTGGTGGGGAATCATCAGAAGCAAACTTCAGTAAACACATGGGGAGCAGTTGTCATTGACACAAATGTCAAAAAGATGACCAGGACATAGCTATTTGTTTATAACAATTTTTCAGACTAATAATTCATACCTGAAGTTCAAAGTTGGCTTGGTCCAGGAAGTGTGTATTTAACACAGCTGCAAACTGATTTATTGCACGGAGGAAGATTCTAGGAGAGAATAAAGGCTACAATGAAGGTGGCAAAAACTAAACATTCTCTTAAATTTAGAACAGAGCAACAATACATTTCTTCAGCAGGAAAGTACAGTTGTATTAGTAACTTACTATATTTACACATACTCATAATCATTACAAACTGGGCCTTCTACTACAGAAGGCATGATGCCTCACCTGACTTGTAAGGCTTTGCACTGTTCCTTCACTGGGCTGGACAGACACCCTTCATTCTTAATATCAGCACATATGTAGTAATAGAGGGATATCCAACCACACCACCTTTAGTTCTTTCATGCCCAGGCAGCTACTTCCAGGAACCTATAGCTGATCCAGGTACTAACTACATAGCTGCAACCCCCCTCCCCAACCTCTACAGCAGTCTAACAAGCAGCCCCCCCATGCTGCCTCTCCAAGTTCAAAGTCCCCAGGAGGAGGGAGGCTGCCTCGAGGTAGTGGTAGTAAGCGAAGAATGTATGAAGGGTGGCCATATAACTACCTCATTCCCCAATTACCCATAGGGCTGGATGAAAAGAGGTAGAGGAAGGGAGCTTTTACTGCAACAGTGAACATGTTTAAACAATCCACAGAAAGATAAATGTACAATATTTTTCATACAGTTCACTGTTGAAGTAGCCTTTTCACTTGGAAAGGTTCACATAGCATATAGAACAATGGACAGCTAGCCCTCAGAAGTATGTTGGCTGAAATAATCATACGATAACTGCAACAATCCGGTCATCACTCAAGACAATTGTCTGTAGGTTGCAATGCTTAGATTAAGTATGAACTGAGGACCACATGAAAGGCAATAGTGGTTATTGTGATTGTACCCTTTAGAAAGAACTTACACTAGTTAATACCTGGTGTTATGAAAATAGACTCAAATTAAATGCAAAAAAAGTATATATCACTTCATTTGCAAACAGTCCCTATCTTTAAATTGTAGTATAGACAATACTCCATTACCGAATGAAAATGTGATTAGGGACTTCATTATTTGAGTTGACAGTTTCCTCTTCACTCTCTCTGTCCTTTGATCATTATGTGGCAACTACTGAGAAAATCCTTCCACTCAGCACAACTAATAGCCAAGGTCTTACCATCCAGATCCAAAGATGTCACTGTTCCCTTATACTCAATGCTGATTAGACCAATTATAGGGGAAAATGCCCTCTATGGGAAATTATCACTTGACACATCAAACGGGAAGCCTGAGATCTTCCCAACTAAGATAACTTCAGTCTTAAATACCCTGAGTTACCAAGAAAGGCTAGAAGCTTTATCCCTTTCCTGAGCATCTTACAGACTCTTGATGGAATATCTGTGCCTTACCAACCTTGATGGGAGACCTTTTGCCCTTGATCTCCTCTATCACTGCAAGTCTAACAGCTTAGCAACTGCAGAACCAGGGACTAAAATCTTCAAAAGCAGATGAACATAAGGGAGAATAATTTATTGTGCAGTAGCTCCCCTTTTCTGGAATAAGCTGCCCCTGCTGATTAAGTTGTGTAATACATTACCATCCATCAAAGGAAACCAATATGACTGGAATGATACTCTCAAATCTTCCAATGAACTAACAAGCCTAGCCCTCCTTGAGAAAGGGGGTACAGTCTGAGGGTGGGTACTGGCAAGGTTCTGATGTTTGACAGACTAAATTACCTTGAAACTCCTATGAATCCTGTAAGATACTGAGGACTCCTGGTTTCAAAATGGGTGTGAAGGTTATGATGCCTAGTATTACTGTCATTTCCTTTATGCTAAAGCATCTTCCATCATTTCCTCCAGGCCCCCTTCATTGGTAGACCCCTTACTCCATGACCAGTGTCTGAGGAGTCTGTTGTGAACACCTGGGGATCTAAGCCTAGCTTGAACCCCCCCCCCACACACACACACAAATTGAGGTTCATCTGTTGTAACTACCAAAAAAGCTCTTTCTTGATTCATGGCAGAAGGCGGCTGAAATGCTGCAAAGACTGTGTGTGTTGGAACCGTCTGTTTCTGAGACACCACTGAAGCTTTGTTGTGTTTTGCTAGAAATACCGTAAGAATCAAGGAGGTTATATAATCCTGTGTCCTCAGAAACTACCTTACAGTGAAGCAGTTTTTCTATGACACAGATATGAAAATGGTGAAGAGCAGGACGTATTCTCTCAGGGAACATAGAAACAATACTAGGTAAGCTATTTTTGTTTTTTCGTAAGTTGAGGGTAACTACAGCAGAGCTAGTAAAGAAGACTGCTAGAATGGTGCTTGGTGTGACATCTGGACAGAGGGAGGAGGACAAGGAGACCTGGTGGTGGAATGAGGAAGTACAGGAGAGTATACAGAGGAAGAGGCTGGCGAAGAAGAAGTGGGATTGTCAAAGAGATGAAGAAAGTAGACATGAGTATAAGGAGATGAGGTGCATGGTGAAGAGAGAGGTGGCGAAGGCTAAGGATAAGGCATATGGAGAGTTGTATGAGAGATTGGACACTAAAGAGGGAGAAAAGGACCTGTACTGATTGGCTAGACAGAGCTGGAAAAGATGTGCAGCAGGTAAGGGTGATAAAGGACAGTGAGGAAACGTACTCAAGTGAGGAGAGTGTGTTGAGTAGATGGAAAGAGTACTTTGAAGGGCTGATGAATGAAGAGAATGAGAGAGAGAGAAGGTTGGATGATGTGGGGATAGTGAATCAGGAAGTGAAACAGATTAGCACGGAAGTAGTAAGGACCGCTATGAAGAGGATGAAGAATGGAAAGGCTATTGGGGCCAAGATGACATACCAGTGGAACCATGGAGGTGCTTAGGAGAAATGGCAGTGGAATTTTTAACCAGACTGTTTAATGAAATTTTGGAAAGTCAGAGGATGCCTGAGGAGTGGAGAAAAAGTGTTGTGGTACCTATCTTTAAGAATAAGGGTGATGTGCAGAGCTGCAGAAACTACAGAGGGATAAAATTGATCAGTCACAGCTTGAAGTTATGGGAAAGAGTAGTGGAAGCTAGGTTAAGAAGGGAGGTGATGATTAGTGATCAGCAGTATGGTTTCATGCCATGAAAGAACACTACAGATGCAATATTTGCTCTGAGAGTGTTGTTGGAGAAATACAGAGAAGGTCAAAAGGAGTTGCACTGTGTCTTTGTGGACTTAGAGAAAGCATATGACAGGGTGCCTAGAGAGGAGTTGTGGTATTGTATGAGGAAGTCGGGAGTGGCAGAGAAGTACGTACGAGTGGTACAGGATATGTACGAGGGGAGTCTGACATTGGTGAGGACTGCGGTGGGAGTGACAGATACGTTTAAGGTGGAGGTGGGATTACATCAAGGATCAGCTCTGAGCCCTTTCTTATTTGCAGTGGTGATGGACAGGTTGACAGATGAGATCAGACAGGAGGCCCCGTGGACTATGACGTTTGCAGATGACATTGTGATATGTAGTGAGAGTAGGGACCAGGTTGAGGAGACCCTGTAGAAGTGGAGATATGCTTTAGAGAGGAGAGGAATGAATGTCAGCAGGGCTAAAACAGAATATATGTGTGTAAATGAGAGGGAGGGTAGAGGAATGGTGAGGATGCATGGAGTAGAGTTGGTAAAGGTGGATGAGTTTAAGTACTTGAGATCAACAGTTCAGAGTAATGGCGAGTGTGGAAGAGAGGTGAAGAACAGAGTACAGGCAGGGTGGAATGGGTGGAGAAGAGTGTCAGGAGTGATTTGTGACAGACGGGTACCAGTAAGAGTGAAAGGGAAGGTCTACAAGAGGGTAGTGAGACCAGCTATGTTATATGGGTTGGAGACGGTGGCATTGACGAAAAGGCAGGAGTCAGAGCTGGATGTGGCAGAGTTAAAGATGTTAAGATTTGCACTGGGTGTGACTAGGATGGACAGGGTTATGAATCAGTATATTAGAGTTTCAGCTCAGGTTGGACAATTTGGAGACAAAGCAAGAGAGGCGAGATTGCGTTGGTTTGGACATGTGCTGTGGAGGGATGCTGGGTATATTGGGATAAGGATGCTAAGGATGGAGCTGCCGGGTAAGAGGAAAAGAGGAAGGCCTAAGATAAGGTTTATGTATGTGGTGAGAGAGGACATGCAGGTAGTTGGTGTGAAAGAGCATGATGCAGAGGACAGGAAGAAATGGAAACAGATGACCCGCTGTGGCGACCCCTGATGGGAACAGCCAAAAGATGATGATGGGATGAGGAAATGGGTTACTAATACATAAAATGATTTGGTTATTAAACAAATTTATAGTTACATTCTACTAATACAATATTGTGGTATGTTGGTCATAATGGATTAAAATCGTAAGTAAACAACTTTGTATATTATTTCAACTAATAGTAAAGAAAGAAAAATTATTACAAAAGAAAGAAAAATCTAAATATTTTTAATCATTTTAGAAATTCAAATTTAAATACAAGGTATTTACAAATTACTAACATCTATGTTATTCAGATTATTATCCTCATATTTCACTAGTCATAAACTTAACTTGGACCACTCTTTTAGTTTAATCACTGCTATTATGCATCTCACAGATACAGTATTAATTTTGTCACAACCAAATAAAGTGTTTAATAAAAATCAATAAATGATGAAAAAGTAGTCTTCTTCCAACTTTGCAATCACATTTTTCTGCTGCCAGTATCATCCATAATGCCTTCTTTTGATTACTTTTTGGCAGGTAAAGGAAAAAGCAACATTACATATTAGATAGTACAACACGATACAATTATCAACAAATAAAGATTGCATCACTTCTTGTACCCTATTCCAATATTTTAAGAAACTCGATAGCAAAAACATGCTTTAAAATCTGTTTTGAAATTCCTCTGACAAATCTTTTTATAAAATATTTTAATTGTTCTACACCAGCTGTAAAAAAAAACTTAGTAAATAAATTTCCATGTACATCTTACAGAATGGTTGATGCTGTAACTACCACCTGAGATTTTAATACTGCAATGTTTCTCATCTGTTAGATATCAATAAGAAAAAACTATGTGAATTCAGTATGAAGTGGAAATTCAAGCATTCTTAATCATTTAAACCAGCTTTTTGTTATATAATATAGTAAAAATACAATCAAGGTTAATTTTCTGATAAGGATATCTTGTAAGTTTTGACTTTATAAAGTTCTTAAATATTGTGCACAGTTTATTCACATTGACCACAAATAACTTTGCATATTTTGTTTTTCTGAAAGGGACAGATGAGTTATGTATGAATTTTGGAAATTAAGTATAAATGGAAACAGTAAAAATAAAGTACTTTTCAATTTTGTTTTTATTTCAGTAATTTTTTTTTTAACATTTCAGTGGATGTTGACCTTGTTTTTGGGATTGTATTCGATGCTCTTCCTTAAGAAACATTGTACTTAATGAACAGCAAGATAAAAAGAGCATTTTTTTTATCTGAGGTAAAGTTGTCAATTCCGTTGTTGTCAGTGTGTGGAGCTCCAGGTCTTAGCAGCAAGAAAGACATGAAAACATGGTGCCAGCTGACGACCCTTATACCCAGGCATCCTAACATCAAACACAGGACAATTGCCAGCCCTGGAGGAGAGGGTGAAATCTCTGGCATTTGGACCAGCCAAGGGCAACTACAGCAAGAATATTCCATATTGTTATTACTGTAACAGTGAAACACAAACATCCTGTGGGTCTCTTTTGTACTGAGTGGTATTACTGCAGCAATACATCATCACTAGGGTAAAACTAACCTGTCACATGATTGTCTAACTCCGGCTAACATTCCCTATTACTGGATGAACAAACCAACATTTTTAAAATTCTGATTCACAATGATAGGAAGGAGCAGACATTTCAGGATCAAAAGGTGATATCAATATGAACACTTGGCAGCCAAAAGCCAGATATCAGGATAGTAACTTTTTCTGAACTTACTACTTAAATCTCAAAGCTACAGGGGCCCTGCCTTTAAAGTCCATATTTATACTGAAAATCAAGATCAAGTGACCTGTTGCCTTTCTGTTCAGCAGGAGATAGCTCACCTTAGGGCACATGCATTACTCTGACAGGGGTACCCTTCCCAGTCAAACCCACCATTTCACACAGTCTCTGGAGCAGGTTACATCTGAAGTCTGGGCAGCTGAAGCTAGAAACAAGAGCCCTGGTGGAGATCACCCTCCCCACATCACTGGGTAAGTGAAGTCAGGGCTAGCCACTTGGTGGTTTAAAAAGCTGGGTCTAAATGATTTAGTCACTTCCATTAATATTGCCAAAAAAGGAACAAGGGTGCCAAATACTAAGTGGGTTGACAACCACGTCCACTCTAATCTATGCCAGGTACCCATATTAACAGTCAGAGTTGTCTAAGTGCCCACGCTGGCCAGTGTGTGCCCACCATAAAGTCTAGCAGCCCTGGGCAATAAGATACCAGCTGGCTTGCGTCCTGTTGCCCAGCCTGGATTACCTGAGACAGCTCAGTTGAGTGAAAACTGGAAGCAAAACTGGTCAGTATGCCCAAAATAAACTGATTGTGAAAGTGAATACAGGTTCACAAATAAGATGTAGCTTGAAAGTGGATGACATGATTGTAATGAGATAGCAGAATATCCTTTGCATCCAGGAGACAAGGTAAAAAGGCACTTATAGGTTCATAGGTTAGTACTAGGCTAACTGCCCTTGCGAGCCATTTTAAGCCTAGCCAGTTATCCCCTGTGAGATTCAAACCCTGTACCTTGTGTTTGTAAGGCAAACACCTTAACCATTAGGCCACCAAAAAGGCACTTCATAAAGATGTTTGACTTGGGATTCAGTCAACCACTCAGGGGGCGAATAGTCTAGAAATGGTATGAGAACTGTTATAAGTGTGTCAGAATCACTGGCAGATTCATGGCAATCACACTTCATTGTAAAGATAGGGTAGTCATCATAATCTTGACCTATGCTCCACAGCAAAGCTTGGATGGTAAGGAAAACAGGGCGTTCAGGTAGCAGCTTCAGAACCTACTAGAAAATTCAGGACAAATTAATCTGAGTTGCTACTGGGGGACATGAAAGCTCATATCTAGACAAACAGAACAGGCTATGTGGACTGCCTGAGTTAATATGCGATGTGAATAATAAGAGGACAAGTCTAGAAGTTTGTCTGGCAAATGACAAAGGTGGACAATACATGGTTCAACAAGAGAGATAGTCACAAGATCGAATGTAAGAGTGGTTAGTATGAAACTCAGGAAGCTTTATTCCTAGTAAGGACACAGTATTGAGGTAAACAGACTGCAAAGCCACCTTCAGTGAAATGGCTGGCCCCAGCGTAAACCATTGGTGGCCACAATCAATTGCAAGCAGTGGCTCGAGAAGGCCATAAGGTCATCAGAGACTAGACTGAAAACCTGGAAATAGAATAGAATGAAAACCCACGAGTTCAAGGAAATATTCAGGGCTCTAGCACCTCAGGAAGTGGAGAAAATAGGTGTTGCTGAAAAGATTGACACTGACTCAAAATAGCATGTGTGAACACTGTAGAACAGATGTGCGGGCAAAACAGATAAGGAAATAAGGTGCACAAGGTAGTGGCATGCAGAGGTCTAGGAAGTTCACAAAAGAAATGGAATGCAGGAAGAAGTGGGATACAGAAACAACACAAGTCCAAGAAAGAATACTAGCTGGCTAACAGTCCAAGTGAGCAGCTGCAGTGGAAAAGAACAAGGTGTAAAGAGAAACTCTACCAGCTTCTGCAGAAGTCACTCGAGATGGCACAAAGTAGTTCTATCGGGATGAAGGATAAAGACAAAGATAAGAAAAATAGTTCTCAGACACCATTCATACAGGATGGTAAAAATCTGCTCACCAGTCCAGAGGACATCAGAAGCAGGCAGGAAGAGCACTTCAAGCAGCTTTTGAATGAAGAAAACCTCACAGAAGTTGTACAACCCCATGCACAGCCTACAATGAAAGTAAAAGAAAAATTCACCACTAGAAGTAGTATGAAAATCACTAAGGAAAAGCAGCAGACTCTGATAACAATTCTTACTCTATCTCTACACTATGGAATTCACTACCTCTAGCTATCAGGTCTATGCCTGTTCTAACCCATTTCAAAGTCTCTTTAAAAAATAATCTCAAAAATACATGGCTCTGCTCCTGCATAAAGCCTGCCTAATGCTTAGCTCTTTCCTCTTCTTCAACACTAGGCTCATCCTCCTCTTCTGTCACATTTGCAAGGGCCTAAAACTCTCCTAAATGCATCTCAGATTCTATACCTTACACTTAAGTTACTGCTCAGGTATAATGTGCTTATTCTCAACTCTCTCACTATCTTTCTGCATCACTAACTTTTTGGCTATTATTTCCTAACTGAAACCAACATTCTATTTTTTCATGTACTAGAACAGTTAATGTCATACAGTGCACTACCTACAAACTACCTTTGGACACTATCTACTCATACGATACGTCTGTGAAAGTAACTATTACTATCTATGTTTTAACTCTAGAGAATTGTCTAGATGTGTAATCCTGTAACATAGCTTCTTTCAACTTATTTTTGTATGGTATTTCTAATATCATTTGTACTTTTGGATTATACTGTACTTGTTCTGTATGTGGAGTTTTCTCCCCAGGCCTCTGCTGAAAGCGGATTCTGTAGACCCAGACAGACAACCCCAGTAAACAAATGTCAAATAAATAAATAAACAATACACCAGATATAATGAAGATGTTGAGTGAGCTAGGGGATTAATGGCTCATGAGGGTACTCATCACAGTATGGAAAAAAAGGCATTTTCCATGTGACTAAAGAATTACAGAATTCTAGTGCTAGTGTAATAAACAAGGAGGCATTCACAACTGTGGTCAGCACAGAGATATCAAACTCGTGTCACACTGCATGAAAGTGCTGGAGAGGGTGATACACAAATGAATACACAGAAGAGTATAAAGTAATACAGGAGATTAGCAGTCTGGATTCAGATCAGGATGCAGTACATCAGAACTTGTGCTTGCAGTGAAGCAGATTTTGGAGAAACTGGAGTTAAGAGTAACACTGGGCATTCCTATCCTTGGAGAAAACGTATGAAAAGCTTCCTAGAAAGCTGATTTTGTTAGTCTTATGATGGCTCAAAGTTCCAGAAACAATGGTAAAATTTAGTGCCGGTTATACATATGGACCCAGTGACAAGTACAAACAGCATTTGGATTTGCAGAGGGGTTCCCAGTGGTTGTGGGTGTGCACCAGGGTTCAGGTCTGAGCTCACTTCTGTTCAAACTGGTGATGGACGTCATTAAACAAGTCAAAAGGTCAGAAAGGAAACAGCAACACAGCTGCTCCACTGTACATGACATGGCACTACAAGAAGACTGAACAAGAAGTTCAGCAAATGACAGGGAATGCAGTGCAAATCTGAAGACACATGGGATGAAACAGAATAAAGAAAAGACAGTGATCATGGCAAAAATGGGGGGAATCAGAAGAAGCTAAAAACTGAGATAGAAAGGAAACAGTGGAACAGGTTGTGACGACCATGTCCTGGCCCAGCAATCAAGGAGCCTCAATCCTCACCACTAACACCAGGCAGGTTGTATCATAAAAAAGGAAAGGATAACTAATACACACAGTAAAGTACAATTTCCCTTAAGTGCACACAGAGATCACAGTCAGTCTGGGGCTGGTTGCTCCCTTGCTCGCCAGGTCCCCAACAAGACTCCCCACTGGCACAGCTATAGGGTCCAGGTCTCAGCCTAACTGGGCAAGCTAAAACCTCCAGTACCCTCTCTGTCCAACCAGTGTTTCATGCCCCCTGCCAAGTAGCTGACACAACAAACACACACTTTGAGATAAGTATTTATACAACTTCACAGACACTCCTGGGAAAGGCTGACACAGATTCTCCAACTGTGCCCCTTTACCCAGACTATACTGTGGTAATTACTGCCACCACCCAGTTAATATCAGCTACTTAAAGGCCCTTAAAAGGGTGTCCAATTATTACGGTGCAATATTAATATTCAATGGTAGTATGACTAACAGGCAAGGCCTACTTTAGAGTGGCCTATTACAATAACCTTTATAAATATGCAATGTACTCTAGAGCTGATCTCTACACAAATCAGCCACAGGTAGAAGGTTTAAAAAATATTTAAATAATAAATAATTAAAACACAAGACAAAACTACTACACCACAGAGATACCTAAGAGTTCAGCGATCACACAGAAACTTAAAATAATACACTAGGACAGGTCTGATTTCAAAGAAAAATACCTAATTAATCTTAACTAGCTTTAACTATTACTACAATAAATCACAGTGCTAAAACTCACATGTGAGCATAAGGCAGAGTGCTGATAAGCTGGATATCTAGATCAAAATGGTTGTAGTCTCTTGTGAGAAATAGTATTTAAACATTACTAACGAACATGTTTGCTGGGTCCCTCCCCAAATTACATCATTTTTATCACTTGGGTTTTCCCAGGCAAACAAACTGCATTATTTAGCAATTTAACACCTGCACAGAAACTTACAACAATACAAGGCATTTCACATGTATATTCTAACAGAAACTAGAGCAATAAAGCACCTTCCACATCTAAATTCTGCTCATTAACTTTAGCCTTAAAACAATGGGCATGAAACCTTCATCCAGCCGCACTGGAGCCGAATTGTAAAACATTAAAGAGATTCATAAGATCTTTTCAACTTAAAAAGACACATTTGAAATACTTGGCTTGGTTTTCCTTACAGCAGATGGCAATGTTGCAAAAATCTTGAAGTTCACATTTTACAGTGTTTTCTTACATTTAAAAACACAAGCCTGTATTTTACATTCATTTATACAGTTGACAGAATTATGTATCAAATTCTATTTGACTAGGATGGCAGCCTTCGCCCATCTCTCCCCAATCGTCACACAGGTTAACAGCTTCAAGTATTTGGGAAGGGTGGATGAGGAGAAGGGAAGTCTGAATGAGAATGTCAAAGCTAGGATTAGAGATGCAGCAAGTTGGCATAAAGTCCCAAGGGCAGTGTGTAACAGAAGAATGCCAAAGAAGCTGAAAACAAAGATGTAAAAAAAAACAGTGGTGTGACTAGTGCTCCTGTATGGCACAGAAATCTGGGTATCGAAGGCCCAAAGTCTTCATTTTCATTCGGGCACTTTTACATTTATATATTAAAAAGAATTAGTATAAACATGATCACTGACTGTATTTTACAATTAACATCACTACTAATGACAATACTGAGTTTTGTTGTTAGCATGTATAGTCTGATTGTGTAGTGCTTGTAATAAAGTATTCTATGTGCACTTAAGACTCTTTTAATCCCTCTTTGCTGGTGCAACATCAGCAAGAAGTTGAGATACTTCAATTTGCATGTAAGGAAGACAATCTCTAAACTGTAAATGTACTAATAAGGGAGGTAACTAGGAAACTGTAAAACCAGTTCCATGTAGCACCACTTTATTACAAATAAACCTAAAATAAGACTGTTTAAATGCCTTCATCCTTTTGCCACTGTATTTGGACTTCTTCAGATACAGTATGAAAATCTTTTTAGACATACATTGCACATGTTTAAAAATAACGCTGTAATAAATCACATGATTAACACAACCAATCACAGTGATCATATAATATACATTCACATTCATAGGTGTGTACTAGGCTAATGGCCCTGAAGCCTTTACAAGCCTAGCCCAAAAAACTTGCCCAGGCACCGTGCCACCTGATTTTAGTTCACAGTGCCCCTATCCGGTAGGGCAACTGGATTGATCCCTGGGGTGAACTTTCTGTTACCCATCCACTCGTCAAGATTTCTTTTGAATAGGGCCAGCGAGGTGCTCTGCTTGACATGAATGGGAAGCCTGTTCCAGAGTTTGGCCAGTCTCTGAGAAATGAACTTGTCCCTCCAGCATGTTCTGTTAATTGTGATAATGAGGTTGTGATCTCTGGTGGGTGTGGCACTGGGGGATTGGAATTTCTTCAGGTGTACCATTTCAAGAAGGGCTGGGTCGGACATGGCTTTGTAAGTCAAGAAGAGATCACCTCTAAGTAGACGATAAGAAACTGGGAACGGCTGAAGTTTCTTGCGTCTGTCCATGTAGGACATGTGTTTAAGGCCTAGGATCTTTTCTGTGAGGTACTTTTGTGGCCTCTCCAACTGTTATAAGTGTCTGGTTAGGTGCATGCCAAATGGGGCATTATATTCCATATTGGTCTAATCAGGGATGAGTAGAGAGGGATGATGACCTCTTTCTTCCTGGATGCGAAACCTTTGGTTATAAGATGTGTCACGTAGAAGGGCTTTCCAACCACAGTGGCAATGTGGTGGTCGAAAGTGTGGTGGCTGTTGACCTGGGTGCCCAGATCCCTTATGGCCCCCTTCAGTGTTCAGTGGGCTCCCATCAACGTGGTAATTCGTGGGAACTGAGTTTTTCCAAAGGGGATGATAATGCATTTTTTGTCATTAAGCTTCAGGCCATGGTTCCAACACCAGTCACTGGTCTCAGAGAGGACCTTTTGTAGGATGCCTGCATCACTTGGGGAGTTGATAATGACTCCTAGCTTGCAGTCATCAGCAAACTTGGTCAGTCAGAGTCCTTCTGTGCTGGCCTCGACTTCTAAGAAGTAGATGCCAATCAGGAGAGGGCCCAGGACCGAGCCCTGTGGGACTTCACTCATGACTGGTCGGCAGTCTGACTTGGAATCCACAACTTTCACTCTGTGGGTCCTGTCTGTGAGCTAATTTGCAACCCACCTAGTGATGTAAGGATTGATGCCTAATCTGCTGAATTTATCAATGCTACCTGAATGGGGAATGGTATCAAAGGCCTTGGCCAGGTCAAGGTAGGCTGTATGCACTGCCTTACCCCTCATCCATAGCCTTGGTGACTGCCTGAAAGAAGTCAACCAGGTTCAGCAGACAGGATCTCCCCTTGACAAAGCCAAACTGTGTGGGGTCAAGAGTTTGGAGACTGCCAGTATCTTTGTTAAGCAGGTCCATGATGATACGCTCCACAGCTTTGCATACCAGACTCATCAGACTAATGGAGTGATAGTTACCAGGGTCTGTAGTTGCTCCCCCTTTATGGAGCGGCATGAAAAAAGAAAAAAAAGAGTTTGGAGACTGCCAGTATCTTTGTTAAGCAGGTCCATGATGATGCGCTCCACAGCTTTGCATACCAGACTCATCAGGCTAATGGAGCGATAGTTACCAGGGTCTGTAGTTGCTCCCCCTTTACGGAGCGGCATGACTGTAGCAGTGCGGCATTCATTACGGACATTGCCTGAGGTAAGACTGTGATTGGAACAGGGCACACAGATGTGGCGCCAGTTCGTTTTGTAGCTCTGCTTCATTTCATTGTTAAACACAGTATAATCAACAAACAATTTCAAGTACAGAAAGTATTAACAAAGTTATTTACAGTACTGGTAAGATGATTTAATCTCTCTTCTAGTGTAAAACGAGCAAGATGCTAAGAAGCTTCTAACAGTGTAAGGCTAACCATATTGCTTGTGCACAGCAAACACTTATTTGCTTACAAGTAGCTACTGCCAAATATTACACTTTAAGCCAAAGTAAAATTTAACTTGCTCATTTCCACTATAAAGAGCAGTCTACAATTCTCTAAGCAAATGAAGCAAAATACGAAGACTCATTCCTGACATTTTTTTGTCCTTAATCACATTAAAAATATCTGAAATACTGCTTGATGGAAAATTGAAAAAATAATCAAATAAATTAGGAATTTTTTGCTGAATTCTTATTTCATCGCATGCTGTCAGTGATAACAGGGAACAGCTTCTCTACATAGATATGAGAGTTTTTTTTTTTTTATTTGAGGGAAGTGTTCGCCATTCCCTGTGAAATGTAATACCTCAATAAATGCATACAAGTAGTACAGGGTGTGGGACATGGTGGAGTATCTTATCTAGTTTTTGGGGGTGAAACGTTAATTAGCTGCAACAAGTCAAGACACAGCTATATCCACTTGCTTCCTAATAAACAATTTTGTCTAACATTCATGAAATTGGTGTTCAATAAGCTTGTCAAAGTCATGGACCAGATTCAATAAAATTATGCTAAAATGTATACATCAATGAATGGAACTTCTAAACCCCCACAATTCCATATTCTAATATGATAATTAGTTGAAATATTAAAATTCTTGGTTTGATAGCTGCCAATAAAAATTAAACAGTATTTAATTTGTTTAATTTTTGTTGGAAACAAGTTTCTGTTTTGTTGGCATGTAATGCACAGCACTATTATATGAATATGTTAGCTGGTTAAGGCTATTCTTTAAATCAGAAAAGAATCCTAGCCAATTAAATATCATTAAGCTAAACATTATCATCAATAATGGAATCAAGCTTGGATCTTATAATCCTTCAAAAATATTTTACTTTGCAAGCCTAATTTTACAGATATACACATATGTAAAGAAATTAATCATCTGTATTTTTATATTTTCAATTGTTTGTAAACACTGCTTTTATAAGCACTGAATCTGAAACCTGAAAAAGAACCAAAGATTATTACTGATCTATCAAATGTGAAGGATAGACTTATTACAGCTGAATACAGTCAAAAGTATATTAAACACAAACTGTAGTATTTTATATTCAATTACTTCATCTTCCACATACCCTTTAATGTTTTATCCTGTGTAGCAAAGTTAGACTGTTTCTTTAGCCAAAACAAACAGTATATCTGGAGGAAAAGGAACCATCATACATCATGAGATTACATTTTTCAATAAAATGAAGGGAATTTATACAAAATATCATGAATCAAAAGTACAAATCCAGGGATGCACAAATTGTTTTAATATCCAGACTAATTTATAACCAGTTCTCTATTTTTAAAAATCTGCATGCTTTTTATTACAACAGATTTATAATACACGTCAAACTAGACAAAACTGCATTCTTTCACTCACTTCAAAGCAAACCAACATAATCACAAGTAATTCTGAACAACCATAAAAACCTTACTAGACCCTGGTCAAACCACCACCCCATCTCCTACCACAAACTACAGAGAGCCTACAACCACCCATTTCAACACACACTTCATTTAATCAGTCATCTCTCTACTGGAATCTAATCCACCCTCCTACCTCTCTATCCCCATCACCAATACTCACACAACATCTCTCTCTTTTCTTTCCAACAAATACCTACCTCAGCTATCAAAAATTACCTTCAAAAACTGAAAACCACTGCTCCAGCTGTTGGCAAGCTGCCATCCAAATACCTTAAGTTAGCTGCCAACATCCTGGCATACCACCTTCTCAATGCTCATAAACAGATCTACAACCACCTCTCAATGCTCATAAATAGATCTATCACAGAAAACTATGTACCCATTGTCTGGAAAAAAAATTACATATTGCATCATGTCACAAAGGTGGATCAGCCATAGACCTCTCCAACTACTGCCCCATTGCAAAAGTCTCCCATCTGTCCAAAATATTAGAAAGATGCACACACTCCCAACTCCTAATCCATTTCATAAACAAATTACTCTTCCCCGACATAAAAAGCAGTTATGTACTCACCATAAGGTTCCATCTGAGTAGGTAACTTCATTTGTCTGCACTCTGTGGGTATCGGATCCGAGCCGGTAGCTTTCCAAGCTAAAAGATCCGAGCTCTCAGCTCCTCCCCCTTACCCATAATGCCCTGCCACCTCCCTCCAGTCCTCAGATCGAATTTGCCAAACAAGGAAACAGACTACAACCCTCGAAAGAGGAACCCTAACCAAATGCAAGACCAGGTGAAACCCTGCATGATGGAATAACTATAAAACAGGTTAGGGGGAATGAGGGGGGGTGTCGGTTGCAGACAAATTAAGTTACCTACTCAGATGGAACGTTATGGTGAGTACATAACTTCTTTATCTGAAGTAGTTAACTTCATTTGATCAGCAACCTGTGGGACAGAGTCCCCAGCTACCTAAATCCTTAGGCGGACCTCAAGTAAGGACATTCCAAAGCACTGCAGAGCCAAATGATGCCCTACTCCTGGATATCAGATCCAATTTATAATGAGAAATTTAAGTATGAGAAGAGGACCAAGTAGCTGCTGAGCAGATGTCATCTAGAGAAACTCTCGACCAGAACGCTGCAGAAGTAGACACAGACCTGGTAGAATGGGCATGGACCCCCAAGGGTTCAGGCTGGCCAGAGACTAAATAAGCATGCCTGATGCATTGGGATATCCATCTGGCCAAGGTAACTTTCATAATACACTTACCCAAAGGTGGTTTAGCGAAAGAAACAAACAGTTGATCTGATTTCCTAGTAGTAGTCGTCCTGTGCAAGTAGAAACGCAATTGTCTGTGTACATCCAATGAGTGTAATCTGTATTCCCCTTTGTTCTGAAAGTTGGGGAAAAACAAAGGCAAATTAATGGATTGGCTGATATTGGATTCAGAGGCTACCTTGGGCAAGAAAGAAGGGTTAGTCCTGAGAGACACTCTGACCTTATGGAAGACCAGATATGGAGGTTTCATGCAAAGGGCTTGAAGCTCAGACACTCTCCTGGCTGAAGTAATTGCAATCAGGAAGGCCGTTTTCTAAGATAAAAAGTTTAACTCAACCGAAGCCGCCAGTTCAAAGGGTGGGCCAGTCAAGGCCTGAAGAACCAAGGTTAAGTCCCAAGGTGGAACTGCATTCTTGACAGGAGGTTTCAACAGAAAGGTGCCCTTCAAAAAGGTTTTGCATATCTTAGCGGAAGCGAAGGGGCCAAGGCTATTCCCAGTGTGGAAATGGGAAACAGCTGCCATTTGAACCTTGAATGCAGAAGCACTAGCTCCTTGGTCGAAGATATGGGACAAGATGTCAAGAACCGTTGGGATGAAGGCAGTAAAAGGATCTAAGTCTCTAGTTTTTGCCCATATGGAAAAATGCTTCCATTTACTTCTGTATATCTTTCTAGTAGAAGGTTTATGCACCGCTACCAGAATAGATTTCACGGGAGACAAGATACCGGGAGTCCTTGCGATTAGTGGAACTGGATCAACCAAGCCGTGAGTTTGAGGTCGCCCAGGTTTGGTGGCTGTAATCCCGCAGGATGAGAGATCAGATCCAGAATGGGATCTAAGATCCAAGGAGGAACCACACTGTGAGACCGCAGGTATGGGAACAAGATCTGGCGAGGCCAGAATGGGGCTATGAGGGTTATTTTGCTCCCCAACCGATGAGCTTTCTACAGAAATTTTGTCATCAGCGGAAGAGGAGGATAAGCATACAGGAGACCGGGGGGCCAAGCATGCACCAGAGCGTCTCTGGGGCTCTCCCCCATAGGGGGAATCAGAGCAAATAACTCGCTGCATTTTGTGTTTGACGGAGAAGCAAAAAGATCACAGCAAGGTTGACCCCATCTGAGGAAGGTCTGATTCGCTACTGATGGGTTTAGAGACCACTTGTAAGGTGTGTGGATCGAGCGACTCAGCTTGTCCGCTAAAATGTTGGACCGACCCGGAATGTGCGTTGCTATCAGAAAGCAGTTGGTGGAAATCACCCATTCCCAAACTCTCATAGCCCCTCGACAAAGAGGGTAAGATCTGGTGCCTCCCTATTCATTGATATACCAGACTACTGCCATGTTGTCTGTCTCAATTGCAATAGTCCCCAGAGGAAGAAGGTTTTGAAGGGCTTGCAATGCTAGAAGCACCGCCCTCATCTCCAGGACACTGATATGCAGAACAGTTTCTAAGGGAGTCCACGTGCCTTGAACGGTTCTGCCCATCGAATGCCCCCCCCCCCCACCTGAGGCGAGAAGCGTCCGTGGTCAATGTGGCTTGGGGATGAGGCATCACAAACGGTCTCCCCTCCCGCAGCTCTCGGGAATGGAGCCACCAAAGAAGGGAGTTCCTGCAAACCTTGCTCAGGGGAATTGGCGACTCCAATGGATGGAGTAGGAGTGACCATTGAACCTGAAGAGTCCACTACAGAATTCTCATACGCAATCTTGCTAAGGGTGATAGGCTTATGGCTGCCGCCATGGAGCCCAGGGATCTCAGGACCAAACTCTGCAGGTGGGTCTGGAGACTGCAGGAGCGCCATTATGTGTAGTGACAAGCTGCGCAACCTGTCCGTGGTTAGGAAAGCTTTGGCTTGGCACATATTTATCCTGGCCTCTATAAAATCCAGAACTTGTGCAGGATGCAGAGACTACTTCTGATGATTTATACTAATGCCTAGATGCTGGGCCATGGCTAGGAAGTAATCCCTGGCAGAGCAAAGCAGATGCATGGTGGGGGCGGTGAGGAACCAATCGTCCAGGCATGGAAATACCTGAATTTCCTGAAGTCTCAGGTGAGCTGCTACAACTGCCATGACCTTGGTGAACACCCTGGGGGCTGTGGTGAGGCCAAACGGAAGAACCCTGAACTGAAAGTGAATGCCTCCTAGCTGAAAGCGGAGAAACCTCCTGGACCATCTGTCCATGAGAATATGGCATCCTTGAGGTCTATGGAGCACATCCAGTCGTTCTCCTGTAAGAGAGGGAGAATAGATTGCAGAGTGACCATCCAGAATTTCTCTTTGGCAATGAACAGGTTTAGAGATGACAGGTCCAGAATTGGCCTTAAGTACCCCGTCTTTTTTGGCACCAAAAAGAACCTGGAGTAATTGCCTAATTTGGACTACTCTGGATGGCCCGTTTTTTTAGCAACTTTGAAATTTCTGAAGCCGCAGCCTCTCTTTGATCGGGTGGGACATCGGGAAGGCGCTTTGTTAAAGGGGGAAGATGCAGAAAGGGAATAGTGTAACCTCTGGATATTATTCAGAGCACCCAACGATCCGTAGTAATGGACTACCAACTTTGTAGGTGCTCCGAAAAACACCTCCCGACTGCCTCCAAAGAGGGACAGCCGGGCAAGCCCTCAGGACTGTTGCGCGGGTTGGTCTAAGAACGGCTCTCTGGACCCGAAATTCTTCAGCCCCCTCTGCCCCTGGGCCGGCGTCTGCCTTGTCCTCCTCTTACTCTGAAGGACGAGGGGTCCAGAGCGGGACAGGACTGCTGGGACTTCTGGAACCACATCTTTTTCTGTCCTCTCTGGTTCCTTGAGAAGGACCTTTGAGGATTAGAGAAGCAGATCCCGACGGCAGACAGCATCTTCCCGTCTTTCTCGCTCTGGAGCAATGTGTCGTGGACAATTTTGCCAAATAGCGTAGAACCGTCAAAGGGAGTGTTCGCGAAGGATGCCTTGAATGGTTCCGAAAAGTCACAAAGGCGAAGCCAGGTGTGGCACCATAAGGCGACCCCTGCTCCGCTAGCTCTAGCCGCTCCCTCCGTGGCATGGGAGAAGAGCCACATGGGAGTGTTAGAAATTGACTTTAGAGTGGCCATGCGAGCAGAGAAGGTCTGCTTGTCCTCGGCCGCCATGGACTCTGGGGGAGCTCCAGCGTATTCCTTTATCAAGTCTCGCTGGAGCCTGATGACGTGTGCTAGGTAATTCAGTGCCCTTATAGAAAAGGTAGCTGAAGCAAACATCTGCTTTCCAATATGGTCCATCGTCCGAGATTCCTTATCAGGAGGATGGACCGAGGAACTTTCCTGTGCTAGTTCCTTCTTAGTGGCAGCCGCCACCACCATGGCATCTACTGGGGACCCTTTATTCCACGCCTGCCTGTCAGAAGGGGGACTGAGTATTTTGTCTGGTCTTTTAGGGATTGGCTCCACGGTGTCTGGCTCCATCCAAGCCCTGGTAGTAATCAAGTCTATCAGGGGATCAGCCGGGGGGGGGGGCCTAAGAGGTAGATGGGCCTACATCAAATGCTTCCAGAAACACAGACTCATCGGAGGAAGGTTTTTGGGCAGACCACCCCCCTCTAATACGTAGCATTTCCATAAGGTCTCCGAAGGAGACGTCTTCCGGGGGTGACCTTGGGTCACCTTCCCCTTCCTCTAAGTCTGTGTCCTCTGTGAGGGACTCAGGGGAGTCCATGTGCCTCCTTTTGCACTTTCGTTTGTGAGGCACCTCCTCGGAGGGACTGTCCGAGGAGGGCTCACCAACGGGGTCCTGTTCCCCTACGGGAACTAACTGGAGTGCCGACGCACGCTGTCCCTGGGGCCGGACAATGGAAGATAAGCCCAAATGCGCGGGAGGGATGGGTGGATCCGTAGCCCGCACCGGGGACCTGGAACTCCTCGACAGAACCCTCTCCACTAAGTCAAAAGCCGAGGGTGAACCACTCTACCCTGGCTCAGAGAGCAGCCCCCTCGGCTCCGACGCAAGGACCGGTGTCGGAGCCAATGCGATTGAACCCGAAAGGGGAGTGAGCTCCGACTGACACGGCACCAAAAACACACTCACCCCTGTGCTCCGAAGCTCAGCTCTCGGCGCCAAGAGCTCAGATCACACACGCTCGAGAGTACTGTCGGCGCTGAAGTAGCCACAACTGTCAGTGCCGACTCCCTGGGTCCGAGACGGCTCGAATTGAAAGACTCCGAAACCCGATAGCGAATCGGAGAAGGAGCAACTGGGGCAAAGAAAGGGGCCAAGCTCCCCCCCGGGCGGGGAGGTAGGAGCACCCCCATCTGCATCTGGGCCTGCAAGAATCGACATCATCCGGTCCAAATCAGCGTCAGACATGCTTCCGGTGGATCTTGAAGAGGTTGCCGAAGAAGGCCGGGAATATCCGGTCCAAATCAGCGTCAGACATGCTTCTGGTGGATCTTGAAGAGGTTGCCGAAGAAGGCCGGGAAGGCCGCCTCAAAGACCTAGAGGGAGACTGGTACTCCTCCTCCGGCTCCGGGGAAAAGTGAGGGGAACGGAGCCGAGAGGGTGGAGATCGGGCGACCCTCCTGGGAGGGCTAGCTACTTTAGCTGGCAGAGCAGAGGAATGAGACTCTGCCCGCCTCTTATGGCTTTTATGCCACTGCCTATCCTTGTGCCTCTTCTCTCTAGAAGAAGAGTCCCCCTCTCCCTAAGACACAGAGGGAGGTTGAGTCCCAGTCAGGGGAGGGGGAACTGAAGGGAAGGCAGCCGCGGCTGGTGCCTTAGAGGGAGAGGAGGAAAAAGAATCTGCGGGCAAAAGCCCTGCCAGGATTAACTTATTCCTCCTATCCCTCAAAGCCCAGGGGTTGAAGGCCGCACATACTTGGCAGCCAGAAGACAAGTGGCCTACCCCTAGGCAGAGAACACACTGAGTGTGACCATCCGCTGGGGACAGCTTATGGCAACACTCAGTACATTTTGAAAAAATGGCCTTAGGCCCTTCAGCCATCGCACGTACCACACGCACACAGTAATGGGGAGGGAAAAAGTTAAATTTAAACACTAAATTACCACAAGAAAAGGAGGAAAGAGGTATATAAACAAAAACTAAGGGCCTACAACACTCACTCAAAACGCAAAAAAGAGTTTTTAAAGTTTTAAAGTTTCTCTAACTTAAATCCAACACCAAGTGCTCGTTGCTAGAAGTGATCAGAAGCAGTGGCAAATGAGATCTGAGGACTGGAGGGAGGTGGCAGGGCATTATGGGTAAGGGGAGGAGCTGAGAGCTCGGATCTTTTAGCTTGGAAAGCTGCCGGCTCGGATCCGAGGACGGATCTGATACCCACAGGTTGCTGATCAAATGAAGTTAACTACTTCAGATCACAGCTTTTGACCACACCACCACAGCACAGCAGCAGCTCTGATTAGCTTCTCAAAAACCATATATACCAACAGAAATAATGGTAACCTAATATCCTCCTGTTACAGATCTGTTCAAAGCATTTGACACAATATCTCACAAACTCCTAATAAAATCACAAGAAACCAAGTCGGACTGCCACGAGTTATATTAAAAAATATGTTTAATCCAAGTGCAAAGAATAAAATAGATGAGCGCTTTCGCGTACCTACATCGTACGCTTCATCAGATCTAATAGCTTGTATTATCTGTTCATACTTATATAGTGAAGACTACAAGATTCAATTATGTACTCATTGCATAATCACATAATTACATAATTGAAAAAATATATATGCATCATTAATTAGAAATGCTCTATTTAAGTCAGGTAAAAATGTCACATTCATTATAAACGCAACACAAAACTAAGCCTATAATCAAAAAATATATGTAAAAATATATAAACCTATGATTTTATAATGTAAAAACAGATGAAATTGATGTAGCTTGTCAAAAATTTTATGAAATGTTATTTGATTTCAGTAGTATCAAATCAATTACATAAAAACCAATGCATCCATAAGTGCTCTATTTATGTTTAAACAAGTTTGTGTAACGTCATAGTACCTATATATTAAATAATGGGCAGGATTCAGGAAGCCTCCGTGTAAGAGTTATAACTCTTACACGGAGGCTGCAGTTAAACGGTGTGATGTCAGCATGTCATGCATATGCATGACGTGCATGAGGCATGCTGAATCACACTTTAACTCTTACACGGTCCGTGTAAGAGAGTAGGGGGCGTGTCCGTAGACACGCCCCCAGAAGTCTAGAATGGCTGAAAGTAAACAGCCACAAGGGAAGCCATGGAAATGTGAATAACCACACTACACAACACATGCCCCCACAGACCAGCAATGTAAAAAGTAAACAGATGTTGTAAAATGAAAAAAAAAATGTTTAATTTTTTTTAAACCCCGTAAATGTGTGCTACTGTGCGCGCTCGTGTGCTACTAGCGCAACTGCAGTTAGAAATCAGTGGAAAAGGATAGAAGAACTAAATATGCAAAGTAAGCCAAGAAGTAATAGCATAGCGGTAGAGTTGTAGGGCTTGAGAGCAGGCTGGCAAGGTTCGAGCCCACACAACCATTTTTTTTTTTTTAAATAAGCACTAAAAAGGCCCCTGACAGTATTGTACAAATGTAAAAGTATTCCCTTTTGTAAAATGGAATGAAATGGAGCATATGTTGTCAAGTAATACAATAATAAAAATATTTAGAAATGTACTGATAGCTAAACTGCAGTGAGACAGAGTGTCCGAAGCTAAGTAGTGTTTCACAAACTGCAAACTGCTTGCCCATAGCTAAGGACTGGTTTGGCTCAAACTGTGTGCAACTAGCTGTGCTATGTTTAACATGTGTGTTACTAGCCAATTTAGGTGTAATCCAGCGCACACCGTTTGAGCGACGCTCCCACAAGCTAACCGGCGGTGCGCATGCGTGAGCTCCGCGCAAACGAGCGCAGACCTGGTTTTAAAGTGTTTAAAAGTGCTTTTGGCATGAATGATTGACAGGTCCTGAAGTCATTTCCAGACACTCATAAAATTTAAAAGTCAGTGGTCAGATTCGAACCCAGGATACCATGCACTAGAGTCAAGGTACTAAACCACTAAGCCATGACAGCTGTACTTAGAAATGCAGAAATAGCATATAAATAGGATATAAGCCAAAATGGGGCATGATAAAGCAGTTTCCGTGAAGTAGATACAATTCCAAACCGGCCAATCATAGAAATGTGCAGGAAAATCGGCATATATAAGCCCCATAGGCGGGAATACACAGCATAAACGATTGTAGAATAGACCTGCAGGCAGAATGAGTGGAGTAGGGGAGGGACGTTGCTATCGAGCACAGCGGTAGGGGAGGGACGTTGCTTTCGAGCACAGCGGTGGGGCGTTGAGGAGTCCAGATACATGGTCTGGCTCCTAGTTCACCATCATGAGGACCAACTCATGCAGGGCCAGGTCTCATGAGGAGCGTACAGGGCGGAGGCATGGGACCAGTTGGCTCATCATCTGACCAGTGCTACTGGCATTCCACGCACTGGTGAGCAGGTCCGTCACCACCATGCGGACCTGAAGCGACATAAGCAAAACCAGTTGACCCAATGGATCCAGGAGGCCCGGGATACGCCCAACGCCCCACTACTGAGTAAGTTACATTTTACTTATGTATGTAAGGAATTCAACTAGCCGATACCAAGGAGATGTGTATTCCAATATTACTTGTTTTGTATTACAGCTGCAGGTGTCTGCTCTGCGAATTGAATGGCACATGAGCGGAGGCTGGTGCGGCTGCGCCACCATGCAGGTTAGTAACCCCACCTAGTACTTGTAAATAAATATTATAGTGTAGCAAGTAGCAGAACATTGCAGTGTATTGATTAAAAGTAATAGAATGTGCAAGCAGCAAGTAAAAGTCTGCAGGTATGGCTGCAACAAGTTCATCAGTATGCAAGTGAAACTGGGAATATAAGTGATAGAAATAAATAGTGCTGTAATACAGATGTCCCACCATCAATTAAATGTAGTATAACCTGCAGTAGTCTCAAGAGTACAGCTTCAGAAGCTGAGATAATCACAGGTGAGATATATCCCCTGTTGAAATGCTGAATCATGACAGAAGTGAGGCTGCTGGAAAGTGTTGGAATCCCCACAAGTCTAATATGTGAACAAAGCCTAGAAGTACCAACCTGAACTGTGAAATTGCAGGATGTGTGAGAGTGACAGAAAGGGTCATGTATCAATAAATAACGTAGTAAAAGCACCTGAATATATAAGCTTCAGTGTGGTTCTACAGAAATAAATGCATCTGGGAATTAAAACTTAACATCCTAAACTGATTTCAGTGTGTCTGACTCTTGAATGTTCAGGCCAAACTCTGTATATGGTGATCACAGTCAGCGATTTGCAGATAGAATGAATGATTGTCTGACATACTAAACATCCATAGCTGTCCCCTGCCCTGTCATCAAAGTGTAGCAGGATGATGCATCTGATCAAATTCAAAATAACCAGGATAGTGATGTATCTCTAATAAGTCTAGCATGTCAGTCAAGTAAGAATCAGTGGGAAAGTATCACCCACAAGTTAATTGTGTTTCTATTACAAATGTATATGAATGTATAATTTATGAATGTGTCATCATTTTCTTTCTCCACCCCACCTTATAACTGCAAATAAAAAAACCCACTAAATATTGGTATGTGAGCATTTCATTAACCATGGACATTTGTCCTGTTTCAAAAATATATGCATGTCTGTTGTTGCATGTGCCCTGGTCATACCTGCAAACCGGCAAACCTGATGGCCTGTTGCCATTAATCAACCCTGCATGTTGTTCGATTGTGTATTTCTGTTCAAATAATGCATGTGATATTGATATGCCCGTTGTTCAATGGTGTTAGTATCTGGGTGTTTGTTTAATGGAAATACCAATGCATGCTGTTACAACTAATTTGAATGGAATAATATGCCACTAACCCAAACTAACATAACATACACACAAACCTAGAACGCTTGGGAAGGCAGGTCCCAGCGGACCCACCTCTCCCACCTCAGCTGGCGAGTGCACCTGGCACAAGTGCCCAGGCTGGACCCTCCTCCGGTGGCCCTGTGCCACCTTCGGGTGGAAGTGCTGCAGGGGATGGGGCCCATCCCCCCTCTGCAAGCGTGGCCAGAGGAGCACGTCCACTCACCCTCCAAGGTGTCCGGTCTGTGGTGCGAAGGGAGATCCAAGACTCTGTCCTTGGGCCCCTACGCCAGCTTGAGGCCCGGGTGGCACAGCTTATGGGCTTGCCCGTTGTCCTGCCCGCACAGCCCCCAGCACAGCCCCGTCCTGGGCTGTGAAGGAACAGTGGCAACTGCCTATGGGTGGGGATATCAGTTCCACTGTTGCCATCTGTGGGCTCATGTGCCATGGATATCCCAACCTCCGTCCCCGTCAATTGTGTAACCCCCCCACATGTGTCATACACTGCCCCTGTATGTGTCTGGTCTGTCTTGTCTGTTAACCTACCCAACCTACCTCCCCAGCTAAACCGACTACCTCACCTGACATACCACTCTCACCTGATAAAAAAACAAAAAAAAGGGCACTCTGTACCCACAAAAAAATTACGCCCCATACATAGCTGTCCATGTTGCACACTTGTCCGCTGGACATCGAAATTGTTAATTACAATTGGCTGTACAACAGGTATTAATGTTGTCCTGACACCTCTCTCAGGGGTGGAAGGTTCCAAATGTCACACCAAATTGCATACAAATGCACAGCTGTTGCTGAGAAAGACATGGGCAGCTATGGGCCTCACCTACATCCTTCCTGCAAATACCAAGCTTGTTTCCCTACTGTCATACCCTCTTTGTGACCCCTTTTTCACCACTTTCCTGTCACCCCTTTTTCTTTTCTTTCAAAGAAAATAGCGCGGGTGTGCGCTTGTGTGCGCGGAGCTCACCGCCAGTGCGCATGCGTGAGCTCCGCGCACACGAGCGCAGACCTGGTTTAAAGTGCTTAAAAGTGCCTTTGATTGACAGGTCCTGTACTCATTTCGAAAGAAAAATAAATTCCCACTGTCAGTCTCGAACCCAGGACCCTGGTAACACTAGACTGTATGACCTACCACTAAGCAATGACTCTCATACAAGAACGTAGTGCTAAAATAAATATAACATGTAATAGGAATCAATAGAAAGGTAATATAGGATGTGTACTACCCAAAGCATGTCAGGTAGATTTTAATGCCTGAATTACTGGATTCCCACACTAGTTTAGTATTCACGGAAACAGCCTTGCTAATTGTTAGCTTGTACATAATAATATGAGGTAATGTTCATATATGAAAGTATTATATGTACACATATGTGTATATATATATATATATATATATATATATATATATATATATATAAATATATTAATACATGTGAAATATAGTGGTAGGTGTCAGTATTCACACACACTCACTACAGGAAACAGTGAAAATAAATGCAGCAACCACAATCTACAACACAGCCTGACTCCTGTGAGACTTAATAACCCTTTTAACTGCGTAAAGGTGCCTTCAGCACTTTGATTGCCAGGTCCTAAACTCAGTTTGAAAGAAAAAAATTCCTACTGTCAGTTCCAAGCCCCTTGGTAACACTAGTCTGTATGACCTACCACTAAGCCATAACTTTCATACAGAACATAGTGCTGAAATAAATATTACATGTAATAGTAGGAATCAATATAAAGGTAATATAGGATGTGTACTACCCAAAGCATGTCAGGTAGATTTGTAATGCCTGAACGACTGTATTCCCATACTAGTTTAGTGTTAACAGTAACAGCCCTGCTAATTGTTAGCTTGTACATAATAATGTAAGGTAATGTACATATATGTAAGTATATATATGTACACACACACATATATATATATATATATATATATATATATATATATATATATATATATGTATATTAATACATATGAAATATAGTGGTAGGTGTCAGTATCCATACACACTCACTACAGGAAACAGTGAAGATAAATGCAGCAACCAGAATCTGCAACACAGCCTGACTCCTGTGAGACCTACTAACCCCTTTAACTGCTTAAAGGTGCCCCCAGTACTCTGATTGATAGGCCCTATACTCAATTTGAAAGCAAAATATAAGCATACTAGTAGGCCCTACCACAAGACCATTGTAACACTAGTCTGTATGACCTACCAGTAAGCCATGACTCTCATACAGGAATATAGTGCTAAATAAGTGGAACATGTAATAGTAGGAATGAAGATAAAGGCAATATAGTATGTGTACTACCCAAAGCATGTCAGGCAGACTTTTACTGTCCCAATTACTGGATTCCCATACTAGTGTAGTGTTAACAGAAACAGCCCTGCAAATTGTTAGCTTGTACCCAATACTGTCAGCTAATGTACATATATGAAAATATGTATATGTACACATATGTATATATAGCAATACATATGAAATATAGTCGTAGGCATCAGTATGCATACACACCCACTACAGGGAACAGGTGAGAGAAATGCAGCAACCTGAATTCACAACACAGCATGAAGCATGAGAGATGTACTAACCTTCACACTCACAGAACATTGTCAACAGCATACCAGCATGGTCCACGCCCTTACAATCTGAAAGGGCAACGCCTATCTCACAAACCCTTTTATAGCACTGTCCTGAAATCACAGTGAGACATGCAATCAGTACACAACTGGCTGTATGCAATTAGCCAATGCTGCCTTACAATTGGTGCAGAGGCCATCACATGGACCTATGCAGATACCTACAAAAGCATCCAGTACCCACACTCCACACATGCAATACAGTCATTGCACAAACCTACTGAGAAAGAGAGAGAGAGATAGAAATAAAAAAATATACAGACAGCCAGCAGCAAAACCAGCAGCAGCAGCAGCAAGCAGCACCACTGACACAGCAACAGCTGCCACAAACACAGGTAATGCAAAGTAGCAGGTTAATACTGTGTTTACTGTGACACCTCCAATCTATAGGTATGTCCATGAGATAGGTTGTGTGTACATAGTCCTGAAATATATACATATGTAATACTGCTGTACATGTTGCCCATACTTAAAACTTCCATAGCTTAGAACACAAGGCCAGTTGTGCATATGATGCAGTAGTTACCAGGGTCAGTAGAGGTTACTCCTCATTGGTGTGGGACCACTGTGTATGTATGGCACTGTTCAGGTACATATCCTGTAGTATGGCCAGGGATTAATATCAGTCTGTCATGTGGTGCTATGTCCTCCAGGGGTGAACGTAGCACACATCCAGGGATACCATTTCGTAACAGTGATGCTATGTGTTCTGCAATGTTGAGGGTGGCCCTCACCTGGACATGTGAGAGGATAGGGAGGTTACAGTCATCTGTGATAACTAATTCCAAATGTGTAGGAGAATGGGGGGGGGGGTACCTGCACCTAAACTGTCTGCAACAATGTTGCCAATATCTGTGCATTTGGTGAATGTGAAGCATCTTAACACTGATGACCACAGATGCCTTGCCTTCATGTGAATCTGCCCTGTGCTGCAGTAGCCTCCTGCTATTGTTATACAATGTGCCTGTATCTGTAGTCCACTGGACATGATAAATAAGTGGTGTGCATACGTTCTGGGTTAGATATGTGTGTGCACAGTACATGCACTATGTGGGATGTCTATGGTAAGCTTTTGCAAAGGGGCCAGCAGTGTGTGCTGTGGCTTCCACTGGCCCAATGGGCTGCATGGATAGCATCACAGTCCTAACTAGTGAATAACTGTGTAATTACATGCATACATAGCAAGGTAGTGTACTGTGCTTGTGATGTTGTTGGGATATGTATATCCAGGCTGAGTAATGTGTGTACACATCACAGGGTTGGATGGCAACACACATCCAGTATGTAGGGATGAACACCCAGAGTGTTTCAGACGTGTCGCCTGTGCAGAAATATCTGGCCATTACCTGTGCATCCCCCACAACACACACACATGCAACATATGGCAGAAGTACTATAGCAGTACACATAGGTTCATAGGTTCATACTAGGCTATTTGCCCTAGGGCATTGATAAGCCTAGTAGAGAGTGTTTGTCTTTCGCCACCCAATTACAATTTATGCTGCTATGCCCTTGTCCGACGTTAGTATACTGTGCCTCTGTCTAACAGTGACATAGAAGTGATACCCGGGGTACAACTATGATCTCCATCCACTCATCCAGATTCCTATGGAAGAGAGTCAATGAGGGACTCTGCCTAACCTGTAGTGTGAGTTCATTACAGAGTGAAGGGAGCCTCTTGGTTAGGAATATGCCCCTCCATCATGTCCTATTTATGTCAGTGCTGAGGTTCAGGTCTCCTGAGCGTGTGGCTGTATGGGACTCTGATTTCCTGAGGTGCAGCATGTTCATTACTTCTGGGTTGGACATGGCTGTATATGGCAGGAACAGATTGCCTCTGAACAGGCAGTATGCCACTGAGTCCAGCTGGATTTCCTTTAACTGGGCAGCATATGGCATCTGTTTGAGCCCTTTGATCCTCTTGATGAGGTACTGTTGGCCTTTACCAGTTGCTGTAGGTGTCTGGTTAGGTACATCCCAAAAGGTGCATTGTACACAATTATAGGCCTGATGATGGATGAGTAAAGAGGCACAATGACCTCCCCTGCCGTACATGTGAATCCCTCATGATTAGCTGGGCTATATAACATGTCTTTCAATCCATGTTGGCCATGTGGTTGACAAATGACAGTTTGCTATCATGTTTGTTCACCAGGTCCCCAATTACGTCTTCTGTACTCAATGGCCTAACACCTATGTGGTACTTTGCCACCAATGTGGAGGTGTGGGAATCTGCGTTGAATATTGATACTCCCCCTCCTTTGTTGTCTGGTCCAAGTGTTGGGGCCGACAAGAATGGTAACAGGTATAACTTGGTAGTGCTGGTGTGCTCCTGGGAAACCTGAAACAGGTTTATGTTACTGCACAGATATCGATGTCCATAATGCTAAGTAGGGTTTTGAGTGCGTGTATCCTGAGGTCTAGACTTCTGGTGTTGAGTAGCATCACTCTTACTTCCTCATCCTTTGTGATACGAATGGATGTGGGTTTGCCTTATGAGCCTTGCCTAATACAGGCACTATGGGTGTAGCAAGAGCCTCTGCCAAAATCCAATAGGCCAGGGGTGACAGGTGCAAGCTGTCCCTAGCAAAGCATTGTGGCTTGTACAGCATACCACCCCAAGATGACAGGCATTGGCACATCTGTGAATGACACCAGTACATCAGTCAATTGTTGGAAGGGATCATCGTGCCTTGATATTGTGGCATCATTCTTGGTGAGGGTAAGATGCTACTCAAGGTCAGGGTCATACTGTCTTGGGCTACATGCTCAGAGAGCTCCTTACTGTCTCATGTCATGTAGTCCAGGGAGGTATGTGTCAGGTCATTCACACCAGCATGGACATTGAGCGAGTCATACCTGTACTTGCCTTGGAGTTACTTGAGTGTTTGTGTTATATGGCGGGTCGTAGTGCCCGACAGGCTGCACACTGTGACCCTCACCTCGTTAAGCCTGGTGAACGTGATGTCAGTGTGCCCGATAATAGAGGCACCTAGTACAGGTGTATGAGGTGTGTTGTTTACTGTTAAGGGCTGTGAGTGTTCAGCACATTGGCTTTGTGAGATATGTGTTGCATGTGTTTGTTTCCGTGGTAGTGGTTGCTTGGGTGTCTGCTTTGGAGGTCTCTGCTGCGTAGGCAGACCTGTAGTCTGAGCCTACGAGTATGTTCATGTGTGATCATGTGTTAGTTTTGCTGTCGTGGTAGGTCTATGTGAGACTGGAAGTGTAGTGAGTGTGGTTTCCTTCTCCACCTGACTGGTTATGGCAGTATTGAGTAGAGAGAGCCTAGCCTCCAGTTTGGTATATGGTTGCATCACTCACATGTGTTTGAATTTGTTGTTAGGAGGAGGGGGTTGTCTGTGTACATGCAGCTGTTATAACATTGCCTCTGGATTACCACACTCACCAGCTGGACTGGGGTGGAGATTGACAACTGACCTTTGGACATGCTAGAATACTATTGTGAATTCCGTAATAATTGAAAACAAGGTCCAGTGGGGAGTGAGGGTGTACTGATATTACCTACTACTGCTGACTGATATAATAGCTTCAGTGAGCAAGTGCCAGGTAACCTAAGTGCAATGTGTTACAATTAAGTAAATGCAACAATGACAAGCAGTCACTTGCTGTCATGTGTAACATGGAAATAAGTACAGTAAGCAATGCAGATATCAGTAGTGAGTCACAGAAGTGCTGAGAAGCTGTGTAAATAACAAGCTAACAAATAACAAGCATATAAACAAAGCTAGATTCAGGAGGCTTGGATGTAGTGTACCAATGTCAGTAAGATACAGCTCAAATATGCAGGCACTATAAACCTGAAACCAGAAGTTCCCAGCTATGAATGGCAGAGTACAGCCTATTGTCACACAAGAGTGCAGACCACAAACCTTGTTAATGTTAAATAACTGGCCTGAAGGCCAACTGCCTATACCAGAACTAATACACTTGGACACTGGGCTCTCAATCAGCAGTTCCCAACTTCAAAGGATGAAAGATATGTGTGTCCTGCCACCACAGTGCTTGCCACAAACCTCCCTAATGTAAAACAACTGGTCTGAAGGCCAAGTGCTTAGTCCAAATGACTTAGAATGATAGCTACACTTTAATCAAGTTACAACCAAGCAGTAATAAGTACAATTTAATACTCCCTGTATAGAATGTGTACCATGTATTGCTGAGATACTATGCTGATAACCTGTTTGTGTACCTTTCCAGGGGAACATGGCTCCGAAAGGAACCCCGCATATTCTGCTGCAGAGGATGAAGTGATCCACCAGAGCCTGGTGCGTGACTATGCCATCCTGTTCTCACGCACCACCCAGAATCAGCAGGAGAGGTCTGCACTGTGGCAAAATCTTGTTAGCAGAATAAATGATGTTGGCATGCATGATAGGACATATGAGCAGGTGAGACATCACTGCAGTGATTTGATTAGAAATGTCCGCCAGTGTGCTGCAGATATCCGCAGGCAACAGGTTGCCACAGGTGGGGGGGGGTGGCCACACATCCCCCCCCTCACCAGACAGGAGGGGCTACTGCTAAGTGCTGTGGATCCAGCCCCAGAACAACAACAGCATCAGTCGTGCATCATGATGGAGGTTGGATCCACACAGCAGCAAGACACCGAGCGTGCAGGTAAGATGCCATATTTATTTATAGTTATTAGTTTTACATTTGTTGACCGAGATAGTCTAGCTGGATATATGTCCATTTTCAGTAGAGGCCTGGGGAGAAAAGCTCCACACATAACATAATAAAGGCAGACAGACAAGTTGTTAATACAGACATCCAAAATAATAGAAATATAAACCAGCTTGTTCATTAAATCAACGTACATTTAAGCAACTAAAACAGTTTAAAGTCATACACAATGTACTGTCGGTTTCAAAGCAATTCTACCTAAAACATAACGGTTATGCAATAAGGCAAAAGCCATATAGATAATAGTTAAAGCTCAGAAGGGTAGAGAAGTAGGAGGAGTATTTAAGATAAAATAATAGGGAAGAGGCAGGAGTCAAGAAGGGAAGTGAGGAAAAGAAGGAAGACAGTCAGGAGGAGGTGGGAGGGATGGGAGAAGTAGGTCAGAGCATAGAAGGACATCAAGGGAAAAGAAACAGGGTAGAAGCTAGTTTTTATGCACAATGAGGGGTTAAAGGTAAAGAGAGGGTGGAGAGAGGGACGTTAGCCTGGAGTACTACAAGAACAAAGCCAGTGGTTTTGGAAGTACAGTTTGAGTTGTTGTTTGAAGAGAGGTAAGGGTGAGATTAGAGTTAACTCCTTGTATGTATATAGGACTGTTCTGTACACTGTTACTTCATGCATGCATAAGGTGTGCATGTGGTATGTATCTGTCATCATGATATGTAATTGTGCATGTGTGATACAGACATTATGAGCAGCTGATGTGTATAAGGGAACTAGTGTACTACTGTACTGTATCAAGTGCAAAACAAATGGCACACTTGTGCCCACTGACATTACTCTCTTCATATTTCCAGGTCCCTCCCATCTAGCAACGAGGCAGGCCATACATGCTGGTGAGTGTGTTTAACATTACCTGAAAAACAATTTATAATACTAGTAAGAGTAGTGTAACTCTGTCGTATACATGCTGGTGAATGTGTTTAATAATACCTGCAATACACAGTTTAACAATAGTAAGAGTAGTGTAACACAGTACTGATGTGTGTGTTTACTGTGGGGTGTGCATGTGTGCGAGTGTGCCTGTGCCCATGTGTGCATGTGTGTTTGTGTCCATGAGTGCATGTGTCCATTTCTGAATGTGTGCATTAGTATTGAAGTGCATCTCTGTCAAATATGTGTTGAGACTGTAATCTGTGTTCCCTGTTTTCCTCCCGTAGGTTCTGGTACTGCTCTGGTGACCTGCAGCAGGGAACCTGAATCTTGTGCCCCAGGTACTGATGATGATGAAATGTCTGTAATGGTGCAGGAAGGTGTGTCTGGCTCCGCCATTGGTCAGCCAATTGACAGTACACAGCTGTCAACCCCTTCAATGCGCACAGTCATCCTGCCGTTACATCCTTTGTCACCATTGTCCCTAGGTGATGGACAGTGGGCATAGATCAGGGTAATGTGGTACCTGTGGTACATGCATCCCCACAAAGCAGCCATGAGCAGGGTCCTCCAATGGTACCACGCAGACAGTCACCCATGGGTTCTCGTGGGAGCATCCGTGGCCGTACTGCCTTTGGCCGACGTGCCCAAGGAGGTATGTCAACCTCCACTATGTTTCGGACTGTTATGCAGGCACAGGCACGTATGGAAAGGTACACCAGACAGGGTCTGAGGGAGCTGAGAGCATGTCGCACAGCCATGACAGACGGCATGCGTGACGTTGCGAATGCTACCCGTAACTTCACAGATGTCGTTGACAGACGTTGTGGGGACATACAACAGCTGCTCCACAACCAGATGTCCATGGGCCAGGGCGATGGTGTGCGTTTGCGACATCGACGTGGCCGTATGCCAGCAACAGCACCAGCTGGCAGTGGCCGCGGACGACAACAGGCCCACTCATGCACCTCAAGTGCCAGCACCAGCCCCAGCAATGCTGGGTCTGTGCTGTCATCAGGACGCCCCAGGAGACCACGTGCACGTGGCTCTGGACAGTCCCAACAGGGAACTGTGTCCAGTCAACACCCCCCCCACTTCCGATGACAGTACCCAGTCTGGGTTAGTACCGGATACGGCCCGTAGCACCCCTGCCAGGCACAGGTACCGTGTCCGTGCCCACAGACACTGATCTGGATGACCTGACAGGTGCAGTCTGTGGCTGTCCACAAAACCCTGTACATGGCATTCATTATGTGGGACTGTGTGCGTGCTTACACACATGCAGAAATCTAACACCTAGGGCAAACACATACACACACACACTGCACCAACACCGGTCCACCCTGTACTGCTGCCCCTCACAAACACACATACACACACATGTCAATTGGTGTTACCAGTGGCTGGCTTGGGCATACCTAACCCACACCCTGTGCATATGATGACACTGTGCCACCTCCTGAATACTACAACATTGGTGCAGGAAAAGGTAAACACGTTGCTGATGCACAGGGTGACTACATAGATGTGTGTAAGTAGTAACCTGTTGGTAACTGTTCACTGTTCCACTATGATTGTGTGTATATCCCAGCAGTCCTGCTGCAGTAACTTTATGAATGTCCTCAATTGTTATCTGCACCCATACAACTTACCAAAGTGTACCAGCTGCACACCATCACATGCTACCATTGACTATGGGAATGCGCATCATGTGCTGTTATGCAGATTCAGCTATATGTATCTGTTCTGTCACACATGCATTTACACACACCCTGCTACCCCCACACATGCACACGCTCACCTGCCATTCCCATTATTTATTACTCTACATGAGTAGCTGTCGATACATGACAGGTACACATTTGAGAAGTGCACTATGTTGATTACTACCGATTTCCTCCTCTCTACCTGTACTCACAGGGTGCAGGCAACCTCATTAATTCAAAGGTGTAATGTGCATCAGGTACTGTGGTACCCTGATTGCCACATCAAACATGTTTCCCATACGGAAATGCACACACAGACACATCCCACATCCACACACTTGCCACATTCAGGCTTCAAAACACTATCTAGGTATATTGTGGTACATGTGCGTGTTACAGTAGCATGTAACACTATACTGAGTACTGGCAGTTGTCTGTTGTCATGTTGTTTGTATAGAGTAAAAGGATTGTTCGTTTATCCTACTTCGTTTTGTGGACATTACTTGAAGAAGTGTTACCTTACATGTGTTATTGGTACCACCACCTTCTCTTTTGTAGTTTTGTTTGTATAGGGTGCTGTCAACATCACTGCTTGTTAAGGGAAATGTGCACCCTGCAGTGCATAGCCCCATTTGGCAAAAGCCACATCCCACCCCCACCATTGTGCACACACACTAACCCCACCTACAGTAAAACTCGTACTTTCCATTTGCAAGATTCAAACCCCTACCTAACTGTGTTATGACAGTAGAGGCAGACACATTAGCAGAGTGTGCTATTTGCATTAGTGGGAGAAATCCTTTCTAATGCTGTATTTAGAGGGTGCTGACATCATCTGTGTGTAGGAGGAGGGATGTGCACCCTGTAGTGTGTTCTCCCAGTTGGCAAAAGGCACTTATCCCTCCCAGCATTATGCACACACACAAACCCCACTCATACTAACACACATACATTCCCTTTGCAGGATTCAAACCCCTACCTAACTATGTTATGACACCGGAGAAAGACGATTAGCAGAGCGCTATACAATTACTGGAGGACTTTAATTCAGGTAATATAGTTATAGAGTCCTGACATCATCAGTGTTTCAAAAGGGGAATCTGCATCCTGTAGTGTACTGTCACAGTTGCTAATAGGGCATTTCCCACACACACATCGATGTGTTCGAGGTTTGCATATGTGGGGGATCCAGTACTCCAGTGTGATTAGTATATGGTTCGATTGCAACAATGAGGGATATACTTCCAGTGGTGAGCATTTTGTACTCATGTTTGTGATAATCAGGTCCAGTATATCTGCCCCTCTTGTGGGAAGGTTGATTACCTGTTCCATAGCTAAAGAGTGTCTGATCTATGGGAACCCTAGAGCTTGGGTATTGTGGCTTGTGTAATGTTCACAGTCTATGTTTGGGTAGCTGACATCACCCAGTATGATGGTGTTTGCAGAGAAATCTATACTCTCCTGTGTGAGCATGAAGGCTGTGTGGGAGTCCTCAGTTTGAGAGGGTGGTGTAAGAGCTCCTCTGTGTCTCTTTCCATGTGGTCCAGGG
The DNA here is from genome assembly GCF_019279795.1 of Protopterus annectens. Taxonomy (NCBI): domain Eukaryota; kingdom Metazoa; phylum Chordata; order Ceratodontiformes; family Protopteridae; genus Protopterus; species Protopterus annectens. The sequence goes on from NC_056743.1 coordinate 600,544,912, forward strand.
AGGTACGTCTCAGGTTGTTTGCACCAGCATGGACAATGACTGCCTCATACTTGTACTTGCTGTGGAGTGACCTGTGTGCCTGTGTTATGTGGCACATTCTATTACCCGACAGGTAGCTAAATGTGACCCTCACCTTGCTCAGTCTGGAGGGCGGGACGTCAGTCAACAGCTCATGTCAAGCATGTTCACACCCCTCATAAATGATGTGGAAACCTTCAAAGGCCCCAGGCCTGTTGAAAATATGGACCAGACTGAAGATACCTGTATAAAAGCATTCTATGGACACATTCAGGAATGCATGGATCATGCAACCACATATGAAAGCATGACCCAATCCTCCAAAGGCAGACGTCCTGTGTGCCGGACACCAGCCATAAACAAACTATACAATAGAAGGATGAAGCCACTACATGATACAACTAACTCACAAAATGTGAAGGCATCACTGATGAGTATTAGAAGACAACTACAGGCACTCATACGATTGTCTAAGGCCATCTTTGAGAGAAGATTCCACAAGCCACTGAGGATAATCACAAGGCTTTCTGTAGTTATGTTAGGAACCTGGGTGGTAATACCCAGATATGCTCAGAGGTAATCCAAGATGTCACACAAAATACAAAACACACAGACATTGCCATCATCCTAGTGGACAGGTTCACTGCTACCTTCTCCCCCCCACCACACCAAAAGGGCAAATATGTCTCCCAGCAGAGTGCTGCCCCCCCTGACATCACAGATGCTCAGGTAAGAGCTGCCCTCTCCAAAGCAATAAACACTGCATCAATGGGACCAGACAGTGGCTCAGGCTGTGTCCTACATGAACCACAAGAAGAGCTACACCCAGACATAACACTACTGTTCAATCCCAGCCTTACTACACAATATGTGGCCATAGAGTGGCGTACAGCAACAGTGGTCCCTCTACATTCAGGTGGTGCCTTAACGGATCCTGGACACTATTCGCCCCATATGTCTGAATAGCTTGGTCTGCAAAGCTATGGCAAGGATCATCATGAACCTCACATATATAGATATTGGGGACCTACAGACATGTCACCATACACAGTTTGGCTTTGTTAATGGCAGATCCTGCCTCTCAAACCTGTTTGATTTCTTTGAAACAGTCACCAAGGCCACTGTCAAGGGGAAGGAGGTCTACACAGCCTACCTGGACCTTGCATAAGCCTTTGATACAATACCCCACTTGTGCATTCTAGGAAGCTCACCAGTGTACATATTAACCCCTATGTCACTATGGATATTGCACAGTGGCTCAAGGGCAGAACACACATGGTTAGAATTGCTGAAGCCATGTCAGCCTCAAACCAGTTACAAGTGGTGTCCCACAAGGCTCAGCCCTGGGAGCTGTCATGTTCATTATATATTTATCATAGGTACAGGCCAACATGGAAGTACTGTGGCTGAGCAAGTCGCAGATGACTGCAAACCGGACGCCATAATCAACTCTCCAGCTAACACACGCATCCTCCAAAAGGGCCTCTTGCAAACCCACGACTTGTGCCACAGCCATGGCCTCAAGGTGAATGACAAAAGCGTATAGTCATCCCTTTGTCAAACACAAAGTGACCACAAAGTACCACATATGTGTTAATCCATTAAGTGCAGACGAAGGAATTATGGACCTTGGGGTACACAGGTTGATAGTATTCTACCATTTGACAACAACATGGACAAAGTGGTTAGGAAAACATTTTATATGGGCCACATCATCATGATGGGATCCACATGTAGATCAGGGAGGACATTGTGCCTTTACTCATCCCTCATCATGCCCATAATTGACTATAATGACCCTGTCGGCATGCACCTTACCAGACACCTGCAGCAACTGGAAAGACCACATACGTACCTCGACAAGAGGATCAAAGGGCTCAAACAGATGCCACATACTGACTGGTTAAAGAAACAGCAGCTCTACTCAGTGGCATACTGCCTCTTCATAGGCAAACTGTGCCTGACATATAAAGCCATGTCAAACCCTCACTTAATGGCCATGCTGCACCTCAGAATATCCAGATCCCATCAGGATACACGCTGGAAAGACTTGAACCTCAGGAGTGATATACATAGGACATGCTGGAGGGGCACATTCATAACTCAGAGGCTCCCTTCATTCTGGAATATTATCCGAATAGAGGTTAGGCAGAGTCACTCAGTGACTATCTTCAAGAGTGATATTAATGACTGGATGTGACATTGTAGGGTTACCCTGTGTATCACTTATGTGTCACTGTTAGACAGAGGCACAATATACTAACCTTGGAAAAGGGCATAGCAAGATAGATTTACAATGCATGGTGAAAGCCACACACATTCTGGCTAGGTGGATACATGCCCTGGGCAGACATCCCTGTATGAACCTATGGACCTATGTATCTTGTTCACCATTGGCCCTATGTGCTGTTAATCACCAATGCAATCTCAATACTATGGTAGCATGTGCAAAGGTCAGTTGTCAGTCACCTCTATGGTACAGTTGTGGAATATGTGAGTCATGTAGTAATGTCACAGCTGCCACATGTACACAGTCAACCCTATCCCCTACCCATGGATGTACAACACATGTATGAGATGGAAACACATGGCCAAACTGTGGACTAAGCACTCTGAACCCAGTACTGGCATAACCTGTCAGGTGGCATGAAATACTACAGTGACAGCAATACCAGTCTGATGTGGATCTACACTGACAGCAATACAAGCGTGGAAACACACCGGGCCATTTGTGGAGCCTAAGGATAGCATCCTGCATGACTGGCAGACACCTCTGCAGCTGGCACACAGGCATACGTTAGGCCTGCACACAGCACGCATAACACATAGCACACAAATCCTGTGTGCCAAACAAGCACAGTCTGTACAGCTATACAACACTACTGCTGCAGTTGTGTTAGGTACTTTTATTGTCCAGTACAGTGAGGACATGCTCACCAGGCTGGACAAGGTGTAGGTCACAGTGATATGCTTATGGGGCACTATGGTCCACCACATAACACAAGCATACAGGTCAGTCAGATGCATGGACACATATGACTCAGTCATTGTCCATGCCACCACAGCTGATGTGGGATGTCCCTCACTGGGATACATGATAGGGAACATGGAAGGGATCACTGAGCAAGTGACACAGGCTGGTAGAACCCTGACCTTGGTTGGCATCAGACCCTCACCAGGGATTCTGACATATTACTGAATGCTAATGAATTACTGTAGCTACAACACCCTAGCTGAACGGTTCTTAGCATGCGGTCACTGCATTGCTATGGAATAACGTCTTACCACTCCCACAACAGGTGAAAACATGCAGCACCTGTTCCTCAACAACAGGTAGACTATATGCCCCAGACCAGGTGTGTATCCCTCACTACTAGGCTGATAGCATCTACATCTCACACTGTATATACACATCCCACATGCAGCACCCACACAGAAGACCACAGTCATAATGTTACCCTGTGCAAATACCATGTATTCACATGTGGCAGGCATCACACATGGTAACTATTGAAGGTCACAGGTACATGTGTGTATTTGGCACACACATACATCATGTGTGCATTGCCATAACTGGTTTAATCAATGTCATGCATTATTGTGAGAGACAACCCGCACACATGGGCATTCTGTGTGGGCAAAACACACGTGGCATGTCTGTAATCAAAAGCCATAAATAATTGTGATATCATTTAGAAAGGGGTATGTGCATCCTGTAGTGTGTTTTCCCAGTTGCCAAAAGGGATATTTCTGTCATACACACTTACCGCCCCTTCACACACACTTGCCAGTTGCTGGATTCAAACCCCTACCTAACTATGTTATGACACTAGAGACAGACGCATTAGCAGAGCGCGCTATTCGCGTTACTGGTAGATTTCCTTTCTCCTGATAGACTTATAGGGTGCTGACATCATCAGAGTTTAGAAAGGGGAATGAGCATCCTGTGGTATGTTTTCACAGTTGCCAAAAAGGATGCTCCTTACATACACACTTACCCCCTTCACACACACTTGCCACCTGCTGGATTCAAACCCCTACCTAACTATGTTATGACACTAGAGACGGATGAATTAGCAGAGCACGCTATTTGCATTACTGGGAGATTTCCTTTCTCCTGATTTACTTATAGGGTGCTGACATCATCAGAGTTTAGAAAGGGGAATGAGCATCCTGTGGTATGTTTTCACAGTTGCCAAAAAGGATGCTCCTTACATACACACTTCCCCCCCCTTCACACACACTTGCCACCTGCTGGATTCAAACCCCTACCTAACTATGTTATGACACTAGAGACGGACGCATTAGCAGTGCGCGCTATTCGCATTACTGGGAGATTTCCTTTCCCCTGATATACTTATAGGGTGCTGACATCATCAGAGTTTAGAAAGTGGAATGAGCATCCTGTGGTGTGTTTACACAGTTGCCAAAAGGGATGTTCCTTTCATACACACACACACTTACCCCCTTCACACACACTTGCCACTTGCTGGATTCAAACCCCTACCTAACTATGTTATGACACTAGAGACGGACGCATTAGCAGAGCGCACTATTCGGATTACTGGGAGATTCCTTTTCTCCTGATATACTTATAGGGTGCTGACATGATCAGTGTCTAGAAAGGGGAATGAGCATCATCTGGTGTGTTTTCACAGTTGCTAAAAGTAACATTTGGACTAAGTGTGTGAGCATGCCCAGTTCAGCCTTCCCATGGCATGTTGTGTGAAAGATGTCTCATTTATCTAAGTGTGTGAGCATGCCCAGTGTGAGCTTTCCATATGTTGAAGTCTGCAGCCCATCACATTTGTGGATGAGTGTGACCTTCAACAAATACCTCCAGTTTATGGTTGTGTGTTCTGTGCCATGTTGTGTAGTTACTGTCCAAATGCTTTTTGTGTGAACACAACAGGGAGTATACTGTGCCTGCAGGTTTTGCAAGGGATACTTTGCACACAATTGTCAACATCCATTCATACTGACCTAACATTGTAGTACTGTATAGTGTAGTGGTTCAGTACTTTCACTGTGGTGGTCAGTATCCTGGGCTTTAGTCCTATCACTGCTTTACATTTCCATAGTGTGCACAACAGCCTGGTTAGGGTCCAGTTGTGCACATCTGCACAAAGGCGGTGCCTCTACGGACCCTGGTAATTACCACCCCATAAGCTTAACAAGTCTAGTCTGCAAAGCTATGGAGAGGATCATAATGGAGCTCATAAACAAAAATATAAGGGACATGCGGACATTGGACCCGTCCAAGTTTGGCTCGGTCAAGGGCAGATCATGCCTTTAGAACTTGGTCGACTTCTTCAAAACAGTCACTAAGGCCATTGCTGAGGGAAAGGCAGTCCATACAGCCTACCTTGACCTTGCAAAGGCTTTCGACACAATACCCCACTCAGGTATTGTAGAAGGACCTACCAACCTAAATGTAAACCCATATGTCACAAGATGGGTTGCAAACTGGCTTAAGGACAGGACCCACAGGGTTAGAGTTGCTGGCGCTATGTCAGACTCCAAGCTGGTCACAAGTGGTGTCCCACAGGGCTCAGTCCTTGGCCCCCTATTGTTCGTCATCTACTTCTCAGAGGTACAGGCCAACATGGGAGGACTTTGGCTGACAAGGTTTGCAGATGACTGCAAACTGGGTGCCATAGTGGACAGTGCATCAGACACGGATATCCTTCAGAAGGGACTCACGGACACTGATAGCTGGTGCCAGAGCCATGGCCTGACGTTAAATGCCAAAACATGTATAGTCATACCCTGCGGGAAAAGCAAGGTAACCCCAAGCTACCATATAGGTGGCAATCCTGTAAGCACAGAGAAGGTTATCATGGACCTGGGGACCCAGGTTGACAGTGGCCTTTCTCCTGACACTCACGTTGCTAACGTGGCTAGAAAGACCTTCTACATTGCCCACCTGATCAGGAAGGGATTCACATCCAGATCTAGTGGGGTCATTGTTCCCCTGTACTCTTCACTTATCAGACCAATGATAGAGTACAATGCCCCATTCTGGATGTATCTCACCTGACATCTGCAGCAATCAGAGAGACCCCAAAAGTCCCCACCAAACGGATAAAGGGTCTCCAACATCTGTCATATGCTGCCAGATTGAAGACACTCCAGAGGTGACATGTGCCTGACATGCAAGGCCATGTCCAACCAGGAAGTAATGGACATGCTCCACCTCAGAATCGCCAAATCCACCAGAACCACTAGGGCAAGTGACTTAAACCTTAGCAGGGATATAAGTAGGACATATTGGAGGGATAGATTTATCACTCAGAGACTCCCTATGCTGTGGAATACAATCCTGGTCCATGTGAGGCAGAGCACCTCACTGGCTCTGTTCAAGGGGAATCTTTACCTGTGGATGGGAGATCATAGGTTTACCCCGGGGACCGTCTCTGTGCCACTGCTGGACAGAGGCACGACAAACTAATGGGCACAGTATTGTTTCCATATAAGGGGTGGCGTACGCCGCAAAACTCTGGGCTGGGCTTATACCTGCCTTAGGGCAGATAGCCTAGTATAAACCTATAAACCTATCTGACCATGTTGCATTATGTTCGGATATGAACTACTTACAACAGCCTCATCCAACATCAGTAGTGTATTCCACAACATAGGTGTACATTGGCAAACACTACCGATGTGCCCTAGGCCATTTCTAATGCTAGTCTGAGAGTGTGTTTGTCCTTCAACACATTGTAAGTGTAGTTTGCCATGACATATGTCTTGTGTAGTATACTGTGCCTCTGTCTACCTGTGACATAACATTGATACCCAGGGTAAACCTACCGTCTCCCATCCACTCATTAAGATTCCTGTTGAGGAGAATCAATGAGTGACTCTATGGATAACCTGTACTGGTAGTTTACTCATGCGTGGGGGTGGCTTCTGTGTTATGGATAATGCAGTACAGCTTGTCCTATGTATGTCAGTGCTGGGGTTCAGGTCCCTCATGTGCATAGCTCACTGCCATTCAGATTGTACAAGGTGCAGCATGTTCATTGATTCCAGCTTGGACATGGCTTTCTACATCAGGCACAGCTTGCGTCTGGGTGGCCAGCATGGCAGTGTGTGGAGTTGCACTCTGTTTAATCAGGCAACACATTACATGTGTTCAAGCTCTTTGATACTCCTGGTGAGGTACTGTTGTGGACTTTACAGTTGATGGAGGTGTCTGCTGAGGTACACCCCACAGGGGCTGTTGTGGTCATTTGTCATGCTGATGAAGGATAACTGCAGAACCACAATGACCTCCCCTTATCTAGATGTCATAATCTTCATGATTAGGTTAGTATATGGATTGTTTCTGTTAACACTACAGCCACATGTTGTCCTATGCAGGATATCTATCCCCTTGTGTACCCAGGTCCGTCATTACATGTGATGTATGTAATGGGTTAACACCTATGTGGTAATTGGTGGTCACTTACTGTATATCCACAGAGGTTGACTATACAGTTGTCTCCATTTCACATGCTGACATGGCTATGGCACCGGTTGTCTGTTTCTATGTGGCCCTTTTGTGGGACACTTGTGTCAGCTGGAGTGTCAGATATGTTAGGCGGTTTGTAGTCCTCTGCAAACATGTTCAGGCACAGTCCTTACATGTTGGCCTGTACCTATGGGGCATATATACCAGACGGGAAAGGTCCCAGGACCAAGCTTTGTGGGATGCCTGTTATATGTGGTTTGTAGTCTGACATGGCTACAGCATGTCTGGCCATGTCAGTTCTGTCGTTGGTCTGGTTTGCAACCCCCACTAGTGACACTGGGGTGTATATTTAAGCTGGTGAGCATATCTATATTGAACACGTAGGGTATTGTATGGAAGGCTTTGCAAGGTCCAGCTACACTGTGTGGGCCACATTGCCCTCATCAGTGACCTCAATCACTGTTTCAACTGAGTCACACATGTTTAGGGGCGGGGTCTGCACTTCATAAACCCACACTGGCTAGGGTCGGGTGTCAATAGATCCCCAATATCGTTATATCTGCGGTACATGCTGATCCTTACCATAGCTGTGCCGACCAAGCTTCTCAGGAATCTGTGGCGGTTGTTTTTAGTATCCATTCAGGCGACACCTTTCTTGAGAACACCCACTGTTGTTGTACACTGCTCTTTGGGTACATATCCTGTGGTAAGGCTGACATAATGTCAGGGAGGCAGCGATCTGCTGGGAAAGTTATTTGGCATTATGGGGGGGGGGGGTTGCACTGCACCTGTCAGGATGTATGTTGGCAATACGTGTGTGTGTTTGGTATGTTGTTTGTAATATTTGTGTGATCCAGAGCATATCCAGGAATTCACAACACACTTACTACCATCAGTTGCAGCAGCCTTGGAGTTATCCTTAGTGTTCCGTACAATTTGTATCATAGTACGTTCATGGGTTCATACTAGGCTATCCACCCTAGGGCATTTGTAAAGTACAGTTTTGTACCTACCATAAATGTAGATGTCCGAACAGGATAGCATCTGCAGTCCTAACAAATGGGTTGTCATGTCGTCAGGCAGCCCTTCGGTCGGCCGGATTCCAAAGTCTGGGTCTGGCCTCGGCTGGTGTCGCACTTCACCCAACGTCATCTCTGCTGGTCTTCGGGTATAAAGGCATCAGCCGACGCCATTTTCCTCAGTGTTTCTTGCCCCAGATGCCAGTTGCCCTCTTGGAAAACTAAATTTTGGGTAAATGCCAATGTTTCCAAAAAAATAGTAGGCAAACACAAAAATAAGCATGTATGTACATATATACAAACAAATACACCATAAGAGATCCCCTAGCTAGCTATTAGGAGGGTAAATACCCTAGAGTACCACAGAGGGGAAGGAGGGTGGGTAATCCTGACTGCAGATGCTATCCTGTTCGGACATCTACATTTATGGTAGGTACAAAACTGTACTATGTCCTTCAAGGATGCATCTGCAGTCATAACAAATGGGTAGAATACCATAGCCAAACTAGGGGAGGAGGAAGAAGAATTATGGTGTAGTTAGGATCCCTTGCAATACAGCAGTGGCAAACCCTGCTCGGGATCTAGAGTATAGAGGTCATGGACACTCTATCTTGATGGAAGATTAGGAAGGGTTGTACTGCCATTAAAGCCTGTAGTTCCGAAACCCTTCTTGCTGAAGTAATTGCCAGTAGGAAAGCAGTTTTCCAGGATAGGTGTTGAAGATCTGCTGTTGCTGCTGGTTCAAATGGAGGGAGTGTCAATTTTTCTAGCACAAAGTTCAAGTCCCATGCTGGTAATGGTGGTTTCCTTGGAGGTTTTACATTCTTGATTCCTCTGAGGAACTGCCTGAGTAGAGGATGTGAGAAGACAGGGGGATCGAAGCTGTATTCTGCAGAAATAGCTGATGCATGTATCTTGATGGAGGAATAGGACAGGCCTGTATGGAGAAGCTCTGCCAAGTACTCCAGGATGTTAGCAATATCTATCTTTGACACATCTTTTCCTCTTTCAGTACTCCAAATGACAAACCTTTTCCATTTTCCTGCATAGTTCCTTCTTGTTGAAGGTCTGCGGGCCTCAAGGATAATGTCTTTAACCCTTTGGGATAAATCTGGGTTAGTTGCTGTTATGTAATGTTCCAGGCAGTCAGTTGCAGAGATTTTAGGTTTGGATGCATGATGTTGTAGTCGTTCTGAGTTAACATCAAAGGCATCAGGGGTAGTGTCCACGTTCTCCCCCGAGACATGCTCCTCAGCAATGGATACCAGTGTTGTCTTGGCCAATTTGGAGCTATCAGAATTATCCTTGGACATTCCTCTTTGATCTTCAGTAGTACCTTGTGCATCAAAGGAAGAGGTGGAAATGCATATGCTGTCAGGCCTTTCCAACTGAAGGATAGAGAGTCCACCTTCCATGCAAGTGGGTGGTATGTCCTTGTGCAGAATTTCTTGAGCTGGTGATTGAGTGGGGGGATGCGAATAGGTCTATTTGTGGCATTCCCCATTTCTTTGTGATGGCCTTGAAGATGTCCGGGTGTAGCATCCATTCGTGAGCATCCGAGGTAGTTCTGCTTAACATGTCTGCTAGGATGTTTTCTTTTCCCGGTACAAATATTGCCTGTAACTGGATGTTGTAGCTCAGAGCCATATTCCATAGGTCCAGAGTCATTAAGCATAGGGGGTATGAATGAGTGCCTCCCTGTTTGTTGATGTACCACATGACTGTGGTGTTGTCTGTCCTTATCATTAAATGGCCTTCTTTGAGGAATGGTCTGAAATTCTGGATTGCTAGTTTTACTGCCAGCATTTCTTTTTGATTTATGTGCAGGTGCAGCTGGTCTGGAGTCCATAATCCTTGTATGCATTTGTCCAGCATGTGTGCCCCCCAACCTAGGTCTGAGGCGTCCGTTGTGATGGTTTGGCTTGCTTGAAAGTTGTGGAAGGGCAAGCCTGGGTTTGACTGGCATGCTTGAGCCCACCATAGGAACTCTTGTTTCAGGCATGGGATTAGTGGTATTTCGGTTTCTAAGCTGTGCCTGTGTTGAGACCATAAATTCTTTAGGTACCACTGTAGCTTTCTCATATGCAGTCTGGCATGAGGGACCAGGATTATGCATGATGCCATGAAGCCCAAGGCCTGCAGTACTTTCCTTGCTGTTAGTTTGTTCTGCTTTGTTAATGCCAAGAAGTAAAGAGGGAGTTGTTCTTGTTTTTCTGCAGTTAGGAATGCCATCTGTTTTACTGTGTCCAATTCAGCACCCAAGAATGTTCTTGTTTGGGATGGTATCAGTCTTGACTTTTTTAAATTGACTGTGTATCCCAGGGCTTGTAGTAAGCAAATGACTCTTTGTAAGTCTTTTGTCAGCTTGCTTTTGTTGTCCGCTTGTATCAGGCAGTCGTCCAGGTATGGATAAATTTGGATTCCCTGTAGCCTGCAATGAGCGATTACTGATGCCAGGCATTTTGTGAATACTCTGGGCAGTAGATAAGCCAAAGGGCAATGCTGAGAATTGATAATGCTCTGATCCTGCAAGAAATCTGAGGTATCTTCTGCAATTTGGTCGTATGGGGACGTGCAGGTATGCCTCCTTGAGATCTAGAGTTACCAGCCAACACTCCTTGCCCAGCATGGGAAGAAGTTGCTGTAGGGTCAGCATTTTGAATTTTGGAACAATGATGAATGTGTTTAAGGACAGGTCGAGAATAGGTCTCCAACTTTTCTCTTTTCTTGGTACTAGGAAGAGTCTGGAGTAGAATCCTTTGCCCTGTTCTGTAGGTGGTACCCTTTCCACAGCTCTCATATTTGTTACTTGAGCTATCTGTTTTAGAGCTTCTGTTTTTTGATTTGGAGGTAGGTTTGGCATTCCTCTTTTTACTGGTAAGGTGTGGAAATGAAACCTGTAGCCTTGGTCTATAGTTTGCAAAATCCACTTGTCTCTTGTGATATAGTGCCAATTTTTTTAAAATAAGGCTAACTTTCCGCCTAAGGGTGCTGCTATTTGTTCCCTGGTAGGCGGTGTCTGAGCCAAGTCACTGTGATTGTCCTGTTGCAGTGGCAGTGGTTGTGTCTGTGCCTCGTTGGTTATTGCCTTGCCACTGGCGTCCTCTGTAGGCACCTCCTCTGGATTGATTTCTGCCTCTGGAACGTCTATTCCTGCCTCTCTGAGATTTAGAGGAGTCTGGAAAGGACCAATTTTTGGAAGGCCAGTTCCTGCTAAACCTTGGGGGCTGAACCTGTAAGAAATCCTTAACTGTTTGTACAGATTTTGCCTTCTCTTCCATTTTCTTCATTACTTGCTGGGCAGGAGAACCAAACAGACTGACCTTATCCATAGGAGCATCTAATAGCTTTGCTTTAACATGATCCGGCAAGACCTGTTCTTTCAACCATGCATGCCTTCTTATAACTGTGCCAATCATGGCTGATCTAAATGAAGCCTCCAGTGCATCATAGCCACATTTTAAAGAATGGTTACTAACCTGCTGAATGTTATTCACCATTTCTAAAACATATTTCTTATCTAAGGAATCAACAGAGGACAGTTTCTTAGTTAACTGATCAAGCATAAACTCTTGGTATTGGATCATATGAAACTGACAGTTCAAAGCTCTAGCTGAGAGAGTAGCAGAGGTGTAAACTTTTTTACCCCATCTCTCTAAGGACCTGGATTCCCTTTCAGAAGGGAGAGGGTTTTTGCTGAGGTCGGCTACTGCCTTAGGCCCCTGGGAGATAGTCTCAGGATCTGCAAGGGGAGCCTTGTATAGGTGGTGATGAGTGTCCGGTACCCTGTAAAACCTATCGGGCTTGGCATGGGCTGGAGGTAAAGTATCAGGAGCAGTGCAAACATCATTAAATGCATCATCCACAACAGGAAGAACTGGAGGTATAGCTAAGGGCCTATGTTGCGGTAAATGTAGAAAGGTCCTAAGCCTTTTTCTTGAATCAGAGAAATCTTGTCCCTGCCATTGGAATTGCTCTCTCATGGCATGTAAGGTTTCCCCAAAGGAAAATTCCTCTGGTGGAGAGGCAGAAGGAATAGATTCTTCAGCATCGGAACCTTCATAAGTAGAAAAATGAGCCTCTGGATGGTCTGTATTGTCTGAATCATCAGAAGAATCATCTGAGGACACTGGTTCAGGGGGCTCTGCTCTAGGTCTCTTTTCTGGAGGCTGAGAGGCCCTGTCTGGGTGAGATTGGGATCCCCTTATTAAAGAGATGAGATCCTCTGCCAGAGTAAGCATTTGAGAACTGGAACTGGGCCTGTGTGAGGGGGGCTTAACAGGCACAGATTTAGCAGATTTGGCTGCTTTAGCCCTGGCAAAGGCCTTTATAGACATGGCTGCAGGAGGCCTAGCAGCACCACGTGCTGGGGTAGAGACATCCAAAGGGATGGTGTCCTATAATTCTAGAGGAACCACATTAATAGGCAAAACTTCAGAGGCCGATTCAACTAGGGTAGCAGGAGCCTCGGTAGTAGTCATGGATTCGGCTGAAGATTGACCCATTTGCTCAGTTTCGGCCGAAACCAAGACACTCGCGGTTTGCTTAACCGTGGTTTTGGCCGAAACCGCGGACCGCGAGTGTCAGTCTTTTTCTTTGCGTTTCTTAACAATTTGAGAAGTCGGAGGATCCGACGGCATAATGTACGCAAAATTTGAGCCGAAAAACTGTTCAGCAAACTCCGACCGACGCCTAAGCGTTCGTCGGTTGAAGGAAGCACAGGCTAAACAGGCTGCTACGTCGTGGTCTGGGCCTAAACAAGGTAAGCAGTAAGAGTGGAAATCTGTATGAGGTATTTGTTTCCCACAAGTTAAACAGTTATTCACTTTTTCTGACATCGGCTGAGGCAAGAAAGAGTCCCCAACGGGGTACTTAGCTTTTAGAAGTCTTCGAAGTAGTATTCGGTAGTAGTAATATCTGGATCTGACCGACCGGCACTTGCGAACAGCTTCTGCTTCGGGCGCCACGCGGCAAGAAAGACTGAGGAAAATGGCGTCGGCTGATGCCTTTATACCCGAAGACCAGCAGAGATGACGTCGGGTGAAGTGCGACACCAGCCGAGGCCAGACCCAGACTTTGGAATCCGGCCAACCGAAGGGCTGCCTGACGACAGGACAACCCATTTGTTAGGACTGCAGATGCATCCTTGAAGGACATGCATAGCCACAGTGCGTGTGGCCTTTGCCACCCCTTGCTATGTGAATATTATGGCCACTTATGACTTACTTAGCTGTGCCTCTGTCTGGACATGACACAGTAAAGACCCCCAGTGTACATCTACAATTATCCATCCATTTTGCTAACTTCCTGTTGAAGAGTCAGTGAGGGGCTCTGCCTAACATGTAGTGGTATTCTGTTCCAGGGTGTGGAGAGACTCAGGGTTAGGTATCTGTCCCTCCAGCACATCCTATTTGATTATGTGTTAAGGTTGACATCTCTGACTCACACAGCTCCGATGGCTTTGGGTTTTCTGGGGTGGAGCATGTCCATTACTTCTGTGTTGGACATGGACTTGTACAACAGACATACAATGCATCTGTGTTGGCAGTATGTGACTGCATTCGGCTGTGGTGTCTACAGCCAGGTGGCATATGAGATATAGTTAAGACCCTTTCTGACTCTTGCTGAGGTACCTTTGAGGTCTTTCTAACTGCTGCAGGTGCCAGATAATGTACATCCCAAATGAGGCACTGTATTACAATATGGTCTGATAGGGGAACAGTATAGGGGCACAATGACCTTTGTTGACGTAGATGTAACTCCTGTCATGATACAGTGTCCAATATAGACAGTCTTCCTAGACAAATTGGCGATGTGGCTGTCACATGACAGGTGACTGTCCACTTGTGTCACTAGGTCCCTGATTACTCCTTCCACACATAATGGTTTACCACCTATGTGGTAATTTGTGTGTACCTTGTTTTGTATTTGGTGGTACATTCATCCTGTCCACTGTCTTCAGGACAGTGGGTGGGGTTCCTGTGTGTGAGAGTGTGGTCTGTAGCATGCTACAGACTGTACAGCAGTCTTGCGTACAGGTAGTTGCACATGGGTGGACTGCAATGACATAGGCATTGTCAGTTAACTGGACGTATGGCTGTCTGTGCTGAATATGGATACTCACCCTCCTTTTATGTTTTGTTACAGGTTTTGTGGCCATAACACATGATATGTGGTACTACCTGGTAGTGCTGGTGTGCTGTCACGAGGCTTGCAGCAGGTGTGCATCACTGGATTGACATCAATGTTCTCCATACTGGGGAGGGCCTCAGGAGCATACATATTGAGGTTTACACATCTGGCATTGATCAGCATTACCCTTCTGTTTCTTTCCAGTTTTGATTTCTATGGTGGTGGGTTGCTCTTTTCGGCCTTGCCTACGGGAGGATCTCTGTAGTTTGCAAAAGCCTTAGGCAATATCCAGAAGCTCATGGGTAACAGGTGCAAGCCATCCCTGGGACAGCAGCATGTCCTCACTATGGAGTCACCTATTACAACTGTATCAGGCATGTTGTTTCTCCTTCTGTCCTGTGACTGTTTGGCACACCAGCTTTGTGTACTATGTGTTACATGTGCTATGTCTGGAGTTTGTTTTATTCGGTGTCTGCTTTGGAGGCTTGTGTTGGTGTTGTGTGTTTGTAATTAGGACCTCTGGGAATGTTTTTGTGTTTATGTGTTTGGTTTACAGTCGTTGTAGGTCTATGTGGGACTGGGTTTGTGGTGTATGTGGTTACCTTGTCCTCCTGACTAGTTTTGTCAGTACTGATTTGGGGGTGCTCAGGCCCCGGTTTGGCTACCTGGTTGCGTCTATCACATACATTTGTAGTTATTGGGGTGAGTTGTTGTTGTGTGTGTACTTGGGACAGGTGTCACATTGCCACTGGATTCACAGATTCTACTTGTTTTGCCTGGCCTTAGTGGATTGT
Source organism: Protopterus annectens (assembly GCF_019279795.1). Lineage (NCBI taxonomy): Eukaryota > Metazoa > Chordata > Ceratodontiformes > Protopteridae > Protopterus > Protopterus annectens. The sequence continues at coordinate 600,560,328 of NC_056743.1, forward strand.
ATGTGTGGACACATTTTATTGCCATACTAGTGATCACTGATTACTTCACTTTTCATGTTAGATCTATCATGTGGTAGCTTCCTCATTCTCTTCAATGGTTTAGTAATTTATGGTGTCCAGCATGCCAGATGCCTGGGTGTATGGCATTGCGTCTTGTTGTTTGTGATTGCAGACTCCAAGCACTCTTGGCTGTGTTCCTGGTATGCCTGTATAACATGTTCTGCAGTGTGTCCCATATTCTGGACCTGCACAGGGCTTTTCATGGATTCCACATTGGTTTGTAGGGGTGCAAGCTATGCTTTATACATGTGTTTCACTGTGGTAGTCTGGCCAGGGACTGGTGTCGTGATGTGTAACTACAGTGTGCTTACTCTATGGTCTGGTCTTACCAGTGAGGGATACACATCTCATCTTGGCATCCAGTACACATATTTCTGATCATCACATCCAGTATGCTTACCCCTCTTGTGGAAGTGTTACATTTTGCATGTCCGTTTTGTTTGATGGATTCTGGGAAATTGTCTACACTTGTGTCAGTGCTAGTATAATACAAAGAGTATAGTAACATACACCTCAAAAGCTGACTTCACTCTTCTTTGGACTGAGATGGTATCCGTTAAGCCCACCGGGCCAGTGGAAAACACAACACACAATGGTGACTCCTTCACAGACACTTTCTACGGACATCTCTGAGATAGCATGGACCATGCAATCACTAATAGAAACATGACCCTCTCCACCAAGGGAATGTGGCCTGTCTGGTGGACCCCAGCCATAAACAGACTGTATAACAGATGAAGGATACTAATGCAAGACAGAGCTACATCTCCTAAAGGGAAGGCGGCTGTGAGCAGCACTAGTAAAAAGCTACATTCTCTCATAAAGACATCCAAAGTCAACTTTGAGACATAAACACCAAAGACGATAGAGATAACCACACTGCCTTCTTCAGTTATGTCAGACACCTGGGTGGGAACCCTCAGATATGCTCTGAGTTGGTACACAACAACATATATTTCAGTGACCTGACAGATACTGGCAACATTCTGGCAGACAGGTTCAGTGCAATTTTGGCCCTCCCTCACCCCCAACAGAAGATAGTTATCACAGATGAATGTAACCTCACTGTCATCTCAGATGTCCATGTGAGAGCCGCACTCAGCAAAGACAAGAACACAGCATCATTGGGACCTGATGGTATCCCCAGTTGCGTGCTATGTGAACTCCAGAAGGAGCTAAACCTGTATATACAAATGCTATTTAACCTTAGCCTTGCTACAGGATATGTACCTGAACACTGGCGTACAGCAACAGTGGTCCCACTCCGCAAAGGAGATGCCTCCACAGACCCTGGGGACTACCACCACACAAGCTTAACCAGCCTTGTCTGCAAAGCTATGGAAAGAGTCATTATGGAGCTCTTAAACAGAGACATTGGTGACCTACAGACCCTTGATCCCACCCAGTTCAGCTTTGTACAGGGCAGATTCTGCATTTTGCACATGTTTGACTATTTTGATACGGTCAGTAGGGCCATTGATGAGGGCTACGCGGTCCACACAGCCTACCTGCACTTGGCTAGGGCCTTTGACACAATACCCCACTCAGGCATCATAGACAAGCTCAACAGCTGAAATATCAAATCATATGCCACAGGATAGTTTGCAAAATGGCTAGGAAACAGAACCCATGACGTTGACATTGCAGGTGCCTTGTCAGATTCAAAGCCAGTCACACGTGGTGTCCCACAAAAATCTGTCCTGGGACCCATCTTATTTGGCATTTCCTTTTCAGATGTGAAAGCAAACATAGGAGGGTTGTGGCTGACAAAGTTTGCAGATGACTGCAACCTAGGCACCATATGTGAATACATCAGCCAGCACACACATCCTACAGAATGCCATCACAAAGACAGATAGCTGGTGCCAGAATCATGGCCTGAAACTGACTGCAACTGATGTGTGGTCATCCCCTTTGGGAGGAACTAAGTACACACAAATCAATACATATACAGCAACCCACTGAGCACAGAATACAAATCAGACACCTGCGGACACATGTAGATAGTGACATCTCATTTGACACCCATGTTGCCAAAGTGGTTTGAAAGACTTTCTATTTTGCCCACCTTATCATGAAGGGTTTTACATCCAGATCACAGGAGGTCATTGTACCACTATACTTCTCCCTTATCAGGCCCATGATTGAATACAAAGCCCCATTTGGTATGTACCTCACCCAGCACTTGCAACAGCTGGAGAGACCCCAAAAGTACCTTACACCAAGGAGATCAGGGGTGTACAACACATGTCATATGCTTCCAGACTAAAGGAAATCCAGCTTTATTCAGTGGCATACCGCATACTTACAGGTGACCTATGCCTGACATACAAGACCATGTCCAATCAGGATGTGGTGGACATGCTCCGCTGCAAGCAATCCAAATCCACCAGAACCATGGGAGCTGAAGATTTGAACCTCAGGACATACATGTATAGGACATGCTGGGGGACAGAGTCATAACTCACAGGCATCTCACACTCTAGCAGAGTATCCCAGTTCATGTTAGACAGAGTCCCTCACTGACTCTCTTCAAGAGAAGTCTGGACAACTGGATGTCGGATTGTAGTTTTACCCCAGGGGTCCTCCCTGTGTCACTACTAGACAGAGGCACAATCAAGGTATTCAGTTATGTACGGGGGTCATAATGTGTCACTACTGAGAGGCACAATATTCGGAATCTATTCTGTACACGTATTACCACTATAAGGGGTGGCAATAGCCACATCACTATGGCTAGGCTTATAAATGCACTAGGGCAGATAGCCTAGTAGTAAACTATGCAACTATGACACTATGGTGTATGTGTAGGTATTGTCAGTCAAGCGATATAATGTGGTTTGGGGGGCTTGATATCTTCCTGTCTTCCAATAGTTTGTTGTCTATTCCTTCTGGCATGCCAAGGGATCAGTTGCTAGTGTCCTCTCCTGCTCAGCTGGTGAACCTGGGAATATTGAGGCAATGTTACAATTGACGCATGTACACAGACAACCCTCTCCTTCTCCCACAAAACACAAATGCATGCAAGAGATGCAACTATATAGCCAACCTGGAGGCTGAGCTCTCTCAACATAGGACTGGCAGAGAGGAGGAGAAGGTGACCACACACACACCACAAACCCAGTCTCACATAGCACTATCACAACTTCAAATCATACACATAAACACACAAAGACATACTCGGAGGCTCTGATCACAGATCTACCATACCAGCAGAGGCCACCACAGCAGACACCCAAACAACTGCCTCCACAGGGCACAGCACATGCAACACATAGACCACAGAGTCAGTGTGCCAAACGTTCACAGCCCTTAAGGCCAAACACAATGCCAGACACACTCGTCATAGGTGACTCCATAGTCAGACACACTGACGTCCCGCTCACCAGATTGAGTAAGGAGAAGGTCACAGTAAGCTGCCTATCAGGTGCTGGGATCCACCACATAATGCAAGCACTCAGGTCACTCAACTGCAAGTACAAGTATGACTCAGTCATTGTCCATGCTGGTGTGAACGACCTGAGATGTACCTCCCTGGACTACATGAAGAGAGACATAGAGGAGCTCTCTGCTTATGTAGCCCAGGCAGGTATGACCCTGACCTTGAGCAGTATCCTACCTTCACCAAAAATGATGCCACAATACAGAGACAAGATGATCAGCTGTAATAGTTGGCTTAATCTATGGTGTCATTCAAAGGGGATACAATGTCCGTCTGCCTGGGATGACATGCTGGATAAGCCACGCTGATTCGCAGGGAACTGCTTGCACCTGTCACCCCTGGGCTTCCGGAATTTGGCTCACGCTCTTGCAACCCCCATTGTGCCTTTTTTAGGCAAGGCTCAGATTCTAAACCTACCAGCCTAGAACACAAAAAAGGAAGTAAACTAAGGGTGATGCTGCTCAATGCCAGACGTCTCAACCTCAAGATGCACGCACTCAAAGCCCTTCTCAGTATGGGGAACATCGATGTCTGTGCTGTGACTGTAACCTGGTTCAAGGCTCCTGACAGCACCCCAGCAGTATCAGGTGTTACCTCATATCATGCTCCGCCCCAAAATCCGGACGACACCAAGAAAGGAGAGTGGGTGTCCATATTCATCAAGGACACCCTCACCTCAAGGTTGGTGGCAACACACGATGCATCGGAGACCATCCAGGTGCAATTAACCGTAGGCAAGACTGCTCGGCAGTTTGTAGCAGGTTACAGGCCACCCTCTCAAACTCAGGAACCTCACACAGCTTTCCTGGAAACACTGGAGGGGATAAATGTATCTCCAAACACCATCATACTGGGTGATTTCAACTATCCCAATATAGACTGGGATCACTAATCAAGCCCTAATCAAGCCCCAACACTCTAGGCCAAAGGTTCCTAGAGTTCATAACCTCAAATGTCATGGAACAACTAGTCACCATCCCCACAAGTGGAGACAACATACTAGATCACATAATCACGAACATGGGGTCACAATGTTCAACACCAGAAGTATACCCATCATTGGTGAGATCAGATCATAAACTAATCTCACTGGAAGTTTAACTCCAGCAGTATCCTCTGGCAGTTTCCCTGTATTTTGGTTGTTTCCTGTTTCCTCTCTGTTTCCTCAGGGGGAGCAATGTGCACACAAGATTAAGCATGCTCACAGTCACTTAAACGCGCGCACACATCCTTACACGGTGTTACACGCGCGCACACATTCTTACACGGTGTGAACTTGGCTGATTCATGTTAAAACGCGTGCACACTGCCTTCCACACATGCACGCCCGCGCAAACCGTTGTAAACGGTTTGCAACACACTCCCACATGTTAAACCTGCCTTACACGCGTGCACACGCGCGCGCATGCACGTATTTCAAGAAAATTTGAGTGTAGGGATAGTGTGCACCCTCTATTTCTTGACTTTCCTAGTGTTCTGTTGGGACACACCTCTCTCCCTGATGTCTGTCTGTCATCTGTCACGTTACATTGCCCTCCAATCTGATACATTTATTTCTATCATTCCCCCCCGTGATGTCACCTACCTCTTACTCTGTTCCTCCCCCTTCTATAACTCTTACACTACTCAGAAAGTGCTCATTACCTATGTGGCAGTGTGATTCAGTATTGTAACCCTCATTTACATAGGACTGCCTAGTAATGCTTAGTTACATGTCTTACACGGAGCTTCCCCCCCTTGACAACCACTAAACGGAGGCCATATTGTTTTTGGTCTGCAAGTCCCTCCATTGACATTCCATGTAATACATAAATCCCACAATTGTGGGCTTTTAAGCTTCGGTTTTCAGTTTTAGGTAGCTCACCCCGTTTGCGCGGGTGTGCGCTGCAGTTAAACATCATAATCCCACAAAAAAAAACTTTTTCATGCCAATGGCCACATATTTGGCCATTGGCATGCTTAATGAAACATATGCACCCTTTATTTGGAGCTGGCATAGCTCGTTTTATTTTGCAGAAATGTACTCAGTTGTCAGCTGAGTACATTTCTGCAGCTAACACGTCCATTACACGGACTGGTTTGGGCTTCTTGGATCGCTCAGATACCTCATTTGCATATCTTTCAGCTGCAAATGAGGTATTGAGCATTTCCACGCTCAGTCCGTGTAAGAGACGTGTTAGCTGTCTCTTACACGGAGATTTGGGCTGTTCCTGAATCGGGAGGCTTACACTACTCAAACTCCTTGTAAGCCTTCCTGAATCTGGCCCAATGTTTAAACAAGTTGGTGTAACGTCACACAAACTTGTTTAAACATTATTTAATATATAGGTACTATGACGTTACACAAACTTGTTTAAACATAAATAGAGCACTATGGATGCATTGCTTTTTACGTAATTGATTTGATACCACCGAAATCAAATAACATTTCATAAAATTTGAAATACTGCCCACAGTCATGGATGTCCCATTTATTCTTGTACACTGGTACAAGTATGCTTATTCTCCAGTCATCTAGGATACACCTTTCTCTCCACAATACTATGAGTACTCTCAGGAGCAATTTCTCCCCTATCTAACCCAACATCTTTATCATATATACTGTGACCTCATCTGAGCCTCCTGCTTTCCCTACCTTCATTTTCCTTAGCACTATTCTTACTTCTTCTAGGGTGGGCTCCTCCTCTTCTCTCACTGCAGGCTGTTTCTGGGGCAGTACAGCTTCTGTGGGGTTTTCTTCATTCAGAAGCTGCCGAAAATACTCCTTTCATCAGCCTTTGATGTCCTGTGGACGGGTGAGCAGGTTGTTGCTGGCATCCTTTATGAAGGGTGTCTACCTTCGTTATCTTTCTGTTTTTGCAACCTGGTACAATTTCTTTATACCACCTAATGAGTCATTTTTCAGAAGTTGCTAGAATACCTCCAATGCCCTAGTCTTTGCTATTGCAAATCCTTTCTTAGCTTTTTTGTTAGTCAACCAGTATTCCTTCCTGGCCTGGTCAGTCTTTTCTATCACTCATTTTTTTCCTGCACTCTTTCTTTTGATCACTTCCTGGACTTCTGCATTTCACCACCTCACAAACCTTACCTCACAGACTCCAAGAAAATCCTTAGAATCATGCTACTACTGTCTCCCCTCCCTTCACTATGCATCATCCATATTAACCAACATTCAAGCCACCCTACTAAATTACAGGCATTCTGTAACAAAATAGCCAAATTTGCAGCTAATGCATCCTACTATATTCATCACTGCTAATACCAAAGAAACTCAACTGACTAGAAACTACCTAATCACTTAATATTCACTTAACTTCAAACTGCACACAAAAAAAGACAAGCCACACACACGACCCTCTCTTAAAAACATTCTCAAGCACTACTTCCAGCCAAGTTGCCTTAGTTCAGGTAATAACAGCATACTAAACTTTCAAATCCTGTAATACAGCTGGAGACTCACTATACTAGTCCTATGCCACCAGAGAATAACCCTCTGCCTATCCCACTAAAAGAGGACAGCTGTGCATCTAGCTTTAAGTGCATCCTAAAATAGCACCTAAACTCCACAAGGCTCTGTTCTTGTTCACACCCCGACTAACTTCCTATACATTTCAGAGCTCTAGACTATCATCCTAAACCCAAACAAAACAAAATGAATGATCTTCTCTAACAGGAAATCCAAAGCAAAACCACCTCCTCATTCCATCTACTCCACTAATGGCACTATAATAGAACCAGTTAACCAAACAAAACTACTTGGTGGCACAAAAGACAACAACCTAACATTCAATAAAAACATACCACTCACAATTAAGAAAGTTCACATCAAACTTGGTACTCTCTATAGGGTCAAACCTTACCATACTCAAAATGCCAGACTAGCCACAGCCAGATCCTACCTTCCATCTACTCTTCTCTACTGTTCTCAACTTCTCTCTAATTTGCGCAAGTTTGATTTACATCTACTTGATTCCTGCTACAACAAAATAGCAAAATTTGCTGCTAATACACCCAACAGGACCCATCATTGTCTTGCTCTTCAAAAATTACACTAGCTTGAATTTCCCAATCTGTTATTACTCAATCAGCTCACCACTGCCCACTCTATTATCCACAAACCTGAAAAATGCCCTGCACTCTCCAACCTAGTGCAACTAAATACCAACCCCAGGACCCTTAGATCATCTGATAAACTTATACTCAAGGTTACAAAGCCCCATAATTTTTTTGGTGATTCTCTCTTCTCCTTCAAAGTAGCCAAACACTGGAACCTATTACACTAGAATATCTTAAAAAACACAGATTGTCATAGCTTCAAAAAACTCCTAAAGGAATAACCTTACTCAACAATGGCTATGGTCCTGTAATACTCCTGGCTAGTTTCTCATGCCTTCGATCAAATGTTTTCTATTCTATCTTCTTGTCTTACTTCTACCAAATGAAAATACCACAATAGTTTTTAGTTATATATCTAATGACTTTCATATTACTGTCTGTAGTAAGGCTTAAGAAATGAAATGTTTTCTGTTTCACATTCCCCTTTTTGCAAATTATGATTGTTGGCAACTGTCAACCTTTTTGTATATTGTTTGTAAATCTTTTAAAAATGTTTGTAAAATTTTTGTACTATTGTTATGGAGCTCATCTCCCCAGGTCTCCACTGAACATGGTGGAAGGTAGCAGCTTGGAATTGGATTATCGACCAGAAAAGGAGGTAACCATGTTTAGTAAACTTTAAAAGCAAAAAAAAGCACTGTTAAAGAAATATTTACTGCCAATGTTAATAATAATCCACTGCTACAATTGAATATTGCTGAAACAGAACTTAACAATGAGTTTCCGAATACATCTTTGGAACAATTTGACACTATTTATCAATAGACTGAGGTGGCAGTGTTTAAATTAAAAAGGTTGCAGTGGCAATGCTTTCATCTTGTAGCGTGCTTATAATATAATATAATACCGAGAGGTTTGAGAGCAAAATTTATGTCGCCTACAGAAACACACACCCTAAGCTGCTAGACAGAAGGCAGGAAATCAATTTAGATATGAGCTTTAAATATATAAAGCTTTTGTTGGATTATTTTAAACCTACAGAGAAGAATGTTGTGCAGTTCTTGGAGACTAAACAGAACTGGAAGGGGCGGATCTACCGGATGTGTTACTGATGAAATATGAAGATCTTCACCATGTGCTTGCACTTTATGATGACAAGGTAAAAAGTATTAAGACTAGAAAACTCAATAGGGATTATACTGACTTTAAACAGTTGAATATTTTTGAGTGGCCAAGACATGAGACTAATAAGTAACAGGAATTACATGCTGAATCTTCAGAAACTAATATGGGTGAATTGAATCGATCAGATAAGAAGGGCTGTAATGCTTCAACCAGAAGAAAATAAGTACAGACAACATACGAATGGATAATGATCGCAAAATAAATAATACTGTATCTGACAATACACATGATGTGCAACCTTCTACTAGTAACTGGGTAAAGTACAGTTTTGTACCTACCATAAATGTAGATGTTCGAGTGTATACCCTGCTGCAGCCATCATACTTGGGTTATCCTGCCGTCAGGCGGTCCCACAGTAGGCCCGAATTCCAAAGTCTTGGTCCGGCGTCGGTTGCTGACGCTTCTTCCCTGACGTCAGTGCGCCAGGGGAATATCAGAGGCATCCAACACCATTTTCTTCAGTTTTTCTTGCCCCAGATGTCAGGTGCCCCTAATAGGTAGGCAAAATATATATATATATATATATATATATATATATATATATATATATATATATATATATACATATAGCTATATAAAAATAAAACAAAACCCTTGGGCACAAGCAAATACACCACAGAGGTAGTATAGGATAGAGTGGTAGAGATAAGTTCAGCTAGTTCAGAGGGGATGGAGGGAGGGTAATCTGGACTGCAGCAGGGTATGCACTCGAACATCTACATTTATGGTAGGTACAAAACTGTACTATGTTCATCGTATTACCCTGCTGCAGTCATCACACTTTGGTAGAATCCCAAAGCTAAGGATGGGTGGTGGAGTCAAAGAGGGTTAGAGGAGGCTAGAAGGCCCTGCAAAAATGCAGTGGCGAAGCCAGCTCTAGTCTTAGAGTAAAGTGGTAAGTGGTAATGTTTGGTGAAGGTGTGTACTGAACTCCAAGTTGCAGCTTCCAGAATATCCTTGGTTGGCACCCCCCTGAGGTAGGCTGTAGATGTAGCTGCTGCCCTGGTAGAGTGGGGCCTTATGCTAGCAGGAAAGTACAGTTTTGTACCTACCATAAATGTAGATGTCCGATAGATATGCAACTGCAGTCCTGACATATGGGTTGTCCTGCCTCAGGCAGCCCTTCGGTCGGCCGGATTCCTAAGTCCGGGTCCGGCGTCGGCCGATGTCGCCTACTCCCCGACGTCAGAGCGGCTGGGGTATAAAGGCATCCGCCGACACCATCTTCTTCAGTGTTTCTTGCCCCAGATGCCAGGTGCCCTCCAAAGAAGGCTAAATTTGGTGAATGGATAAAAAATTCCAGACATGCACAACAGTAATAAACAGATACACCATAACAGATATCCCCAGCTAATAGAGGAAAGGGGGAATGGACCCAAAAGTAAAATTGCAGAGGGGTAGGAGGGAGGGAAAACCTGACTGCAGTTGCATATCTATCGGACATCTACATTTATGGTAGGTACAAAACTGTACTATGTCCTTCAAGAATGCAACTGCAGTCCTGACATATGGGTTGAATACCATATCCAAGCTGGGGTGGTAGGATCTAAGAAAGGGATGGTGTAGCTAAAATGCCCTGCAGGACTGCCGAAGCAAAGCCTGCTCAGGATCTGGCGTATAAAGGCAGGTTGTAGTGTTTGGTAAATGTATGCACGGAGCTCCATGTAGCAGCCTCTAGAATGTCCTTTGTAGCCACTCCTCTTAGAAAGGCTGTGGATGTGGCTATAGCTCTGGTGGAGTGTGGCCTAATATTGGCTGGCACACCTTTTCCATGGAAAGAGTAACAGAATCTGATGCAGTGTCCAATCCATTTTGAAATTGTTTGTTTGGAGATTGCCTTTCCTTGCACTTCAGCAGCATAGGCTACAAATAGTTGGTCAGACTTTCTGGTGGTCTTTGTTCTGTCCAAGTAGTGGCGTAATTGTCTGTGTATGTCCAAAGTGTGCAGCAGCTTTTCCCCCTTATTTTGAGGATTAGGAAAGAAAGTAGGCAGGTGAATTGCTTGATTTAGAGACACCCTGGATATCACTTTTGGCATGAATGAAGGATTGGTTCTTAGAGAAACTCTGTCCTGATGAAAAATGAGAAAGGGAGGTACTGCCATGAGGGCCTGTATCTCAGAGACTCTTCTTGCTGAGTTAGCTGCCAACAGGAAAACCGTTTTCCAGGAGAGAAATTGCAATTCTGAAGATGCTGCTGGTTCAAAAGGAGGAAGAGTTAATTTTTCCAAGACGAAATTGAGGTCCCATGCAGGTACTGGTGGTTTTCTGGGAGGTTTGATATTCTTTATCCCTCTTAGAAACTGTCTTAGCAAGGGATGCGAAAACACAGGTGGGTCACAGTTGAATTTTGCTGAGATTGCTGAAGCGTGAATTTTTATGGAGGAATATGAGATGGCCGCTATGAAACATTTCTGCCAAGTATTCTAATATCTGTGGTATGCTCATTACTGATGCATCCTGACCCTTGTTGGCATTCCAGATGATGAATCTCTTCCACTTGGCTGAATAGGTTTTTCTGGTGGAAGGTCTGCGTGCAAGATTTGTTGTACTTTTTCAGAAAGAGAGATATGGGTGAAAGTCATGGAACCCTCCAAGCTGTCAGCTGCAATGTTTGCAGGTTGTGATGAACAGTCCTGTAATTGTGCTGAGTTAGAAGCGGAGGCCATTGAGGCAAGGGCCACGGTTTGGTGTGAGTTATGCTCAGTAGCAATGGATACCAGTGCTGCCTTGGCCAGTCTGGAGCTATCAAAATTCCTGTTGGTTGTTCTGCTTTGATCTTCAGTAACACCTTGGTCAGTAATGGTAGAGGAGGGAATGCATAAATTGTTAGGGAATTCCAGCTGAAGGAGAGAGCATCCGTTCTCCAGGCTAGAGGATGGTGCGTCCTTGAACAGAACTTCTCCAGGTGATGATTGAGGTGAGAAGCAAAGAGATCTATGTCCGGTCTTCCCCATGCACTTGTTATTTGTGAGAAAATGTGTGGATGCAGCATCCATTCGTGCGGATCCAAGAAATTTCTGCTCAGCCTGTCCGCCAGAACATTGTCCTTGCCTGGAACAAACTGAGATTGCAAGCGGATGTTCAGTTTCAGGGACTTTTCCCAAAGAGTCATTGTTAGTCTGCAGAGGGGGTAAGAGTGAGTGCCTCCCTGCTTGTTTATATACCACATGACAGTGGTGTTGTCTGTCCTTATTAGCAGATGACCTTGTTGAAGGGATTTTCCGAAGGCCTCGATTGCATGTATCACTGCCAACATCTCTTTTTGATTTATGTGCAGATGCATTTCCCTGGGAGTCCATTGCCCTTGAATGCATCTGCCCTCCATGTGCGCCCCCCATCCATGATCTGAGGCGTCTGTTGTAATGGTTTGACTTGCTAGAGGTTTGTTGAAAGACATGCCTTTGTTTAAATGACTTGCTTGAGCCCACCACAAAAATTCCCTTTGCAGGCATGGAATGAGTGGTATTACGTCTTCTAGATTGTGGCTGTGTTGAGACCATAAGTTTTTTAGGTACCATTGTAGCTTTCTCATGTGTAGTCTTGCCAGAGGTACCAGAAGAATGCAAGATGCCATGAACCCCAGGGCCTGCAAGATTTTCCTTGCGGTCAGCTGGGTGAGCTTTGCTAGGCTTTTGAAGTAATCTGGTAAATGTTCTTGTTTCTCCTCTGTGAGGAGCCATTTGTGATTGTGTGTCCAATTTGGCTCCTAGAAAAATAATCTGTTGGGATGGCAGTAGTCTTGATTTTGAATGTTGACTGTGTATCCCAAAGCCTGTAGTAATTGAATGACATAGTCCAAGTTTCTTATCAAGGTTTGTTTGCTGTCTGCTTATATAAGGCAGTCGTCCAGGTAAGGGTATATTTGAATCCCCTGGAGCCTGCAATGTGCAACTACTGATGCCAGGCTAGAAAAATAATCTGTTGGGATGGCAGTAGTCTTGATTTTTGAATGTTGACTGTGTATCCCAAAGCCTGTAGTAATTGAATGACATAGTCCAAGTTTCTTATCAAGGTTTGTTTGCTGTCTGCTTGTATAAGGCAGTCGTCCAGGTAAGGGTATATTTGAATCCCCTGGAGCCTGCAATGTGCAACTACTGATGCCAGGCATTTCGTGAATACTCTGGGCGCAGTAGATAAGCCAAACGGCAATGCTGAGAATTGATAATGCTCTGACCCTGCAAGAAATCTGAGGTATCTTCTGCAACTGTGTCTGATTGGGACATGCAGGTATGCCTCCTTGAGGTCCAGAGTAACCAGCCAAGACCCCTTGCCCAGCATGGGAAGGAGTTGCTGTAAAGTCAGCATTTAGAATTTTGGCACAATGAGAAAAGTGTTTAGAGCGGACAAGTCCAGTATAGGTCTCCATTGTTTTTCTTTTCTTGGAACAAGGAACAGTCTTAAATAGAATCCCTGGCCTTGTTCCTGAGGAGGAACCTTTTCTATTGCTTTTATTTGTAACAGCTATGAAACTTGTATGAGTGCCTCTGCCCTTTGATTTTGTGGCAGGTTTGGCATGCCTTGTCTCGTTGGTAAGGTATGGAAGTGGAACCTGTAACCTTTGTCTACTATGTCCAGAATCCATTTGTCCTTGGTTAAAATGTGCCAGTTCTTTGAGAATAAGGATAATTTTCCGCCTAGAGGTGCTTCTCTTTGAGCCCTGGTCGGCGGAGTGAAAGTCAAGTCGTTGTGATTGTCCCTGTGGTGCAGCTGAACTCCCTGTGCCACTTCTCTGATTTGGTGGTTGCCATTGGCGGCCCCTGTAGGAGCCTCGGTATTGCCCTCTACCTCGAGCACGCCTGTTTTTTCCCCTTTGGAACTTGTCAGTGTCTGGAAAGGACCAATTCTTTGAAGGTCAATTCCTGCTGAATCTGGGTGGCTGAACCTGGAGGAAATCCTTGACTGTCTGTACTGATTTAGCCTTTTCCACAATAGACTTCAACACATCCTGTGCATTAGCACCAAAAAGCGTCTGTTTTTCCAGAGGTGCATCTAGGAGCTTTACTTTAACATGGTCTGGCAGTGGCTGTTCTTTCAGCCAAGCATGTCTACGTATAACGGCCCCTGTCATAGCTGCCCTACATGAAGCTTCCAATGCATCATAACCACAATGAAGAAAATGATTGCTAATCTGCTAAGTGTTATGAACCAAATCTTGCAATGCCTTTCTATCTATAGGCTCAGGAGAGGCTAACTTTTTCTGCAAATCATCCATTAAGTAATCCTGGTACTGAAACATATGAAAAAGACAGTTAAGTGACCTCATGGCAAGGGTGGAAGAGGTATAAATCTTTTTGCCCCATCTCTCCAGGGACCTAGATTCCCTGTCTGCGGGCAAAGGGTTTTTGGCAGAGGAAGTAGCCACTCCTTTGGGCCCCTGAGAAATAGTTTCTAGATCCACAGAGTGGGCCTTAAAGAGATGCTTATGAGTTTCACTAACCCTGTAATATCTGTCTGGCTTGACAGGAGCAGGAGGGAGAGAATCAGGGGAAGCACTGGAGTCTGAGTATATATCATCCAAGACATCCAACACTGGAGGAATAGCTAATGGTCTGTGCTGGGGTAACTTAAGGAAGGTACGTAGCCTTTTCCTGGAGTCAGAAAATTCCTGACCCTGCCACTGAAAATGTTCTCTCATGGAGTGGAGAACCTCTCCGAAAGAAATATCCTCTGGAGGAGAGGCAGAAGGAATCGATTCCTCAGCATCAGAGTCCTCGTAGGCCTGGAAGGATTCTTCCTGGGTATCTGAGTGCTCTGAATCCCTAGAGGCTTCATCTGAAGAGAGGGTAACTGTCTGCTCAGTCCTAGGCCTTTTATCTGCAAGAGGCTGAGAACCTCTGCCTGGATGTGACTGAGAACCTCTGATTAGAGAGATTAGATCTGCAGCTAGGGTCATGATCTGTTTATCAGAAGAGGGGCCCTGGGAAAAAGTTTTAGAAGGATGGGCCTTAGCCTGGCTGGCAGCCTTAGCACGTGTGTAGGCCTTGATGGACATGGAGACCGGAGGCCTAGCTGCTCCATGTGCAGGAGTAACTTTATCCACTGGTATGGTGTCAGGTAAATCTTGAGCCTCGGTTTCGGGAGGAAAATCAACAACCGGCACCGGGGAAACCTCCGGGACCGAAGTACGCGGTAAAGCGGTGTTGTCGGCCTGGAGCGGTTGAATTACCGCCTCCGAAGAGACCGATGTGCTCGCGGAAGGCTTAGGCGTGGTATCGGTGGACAACGAGGGCCGAGGATGTCGGTCCCGGTCCTTACGTTTTTTGGAAATATGTGCTGTCGGTTGTTCCGACAGCATGATATAAGCGTAATTTTCGCCAAAAAAGTCTTCGGCAAATTCTGCCCGGCGCCTGAGTGTGCGCTTATTAAAGCAAGCACAGGCCGAGATGTCGTGGTCTGGGCCCAGGCAGGGAAGGCAGTAAGAATGGAAGTCCTTATGAGGTATTTGTTTACCACAAGACAAACGATTATTAACCTTTTCAATTTTTTCTGACATCGGCTGAGGCAAGAAAAATGTTCCCCAACGGGGTACTTAGCTTTTTGATGACTTCGGTAACTGAAAACACAGGAGCTGACCGACCGGCACTTGCGAACTGCTTCTGCTTCGGGCACCGCGCAGCAAGAAAGACTGAAGAAGATGGCGTCGGCGGATGCCTTTATACCCCAGCCGCTCTGACGTTGGGAAGTAGGCGACATCGGCCAACGCCAGACCCGGACTTTGGAATCCGGCAGACCGAAGGGCTGCCTGAGGCAGGACAACCCATATGTCAGGACTGCAGTTGCATTCTTGAAGGACATCTGGTTTTCCATGGTGGGTGTAGCAAAAATGTATGCAATGGCCTATCCATTTGGAAATGGTCTGTTTTGAGATCGCCTTTCCTTGTGATGCTGTAGCATAGGATACAAAAAGCTGGTCAGATTTTCTGAAAACCTTAGTTTTATCCAAGTAGTAACGTAGCTGCCTGTGAACGTCCAAGGAATGTAGGAGTCTTTCTCCTTAGTTCTGTGGATTTGGAAAGAAGGTGGGTAAATGAATGGTTTGATTTAGAGCCACACTGGATACCACCTTAGGCATAAAGGAGAGGTTAGTTCGTAGAGAAACTCTGTCTTGATGAAAAATGAGGAAAGGCTCTACTGCCATTAGTGCCTGAAGCGCTGAAACTCTTCTCGCTGAAGTAATTGCTAGCAGCAGGGCAGTCTTCCATGATATAAACTTTAAGTAAGCTAAAAAAGCTGGCTCAAAAGGATGTAGCGTAAGTTTTTCCAGAACAAAGTTGAGGTCCCAAGTAGGTGTTGGTGCTGTCCTGGGAGGCCTAATGCTTTTGGCCCATCTGAAAAACTGCCTTAGGAGTGGATGTGAAAATAGGGGAAGATCCGTGTTGTAGTGAGCTGAAATAGCTGAGGCATGGATTTTAATAGATGAAAAAGAAAGCCCTTTGTGTAACATCTCAGTTAAATATTGCAAAATCTGAGGTATGTCAGGCTGAAGGGTATTTTGGCCTTTAGCTTGGTTCCAGGCGCAAAATCTTTTCCATCTGTCTGAGTAGGCTTTCCTGGTGCTGGGCCTCCTGGCCTCCAGAATAACATCCATAACAGCTTGTGAGAGAGGAGCTGGCTGGTTACTTAGGTGATTTGCCATGCAGCCAAGTTTAAGGTTTTGAGTTGGCTGTGTAGAATCTGATTGTCTTGCTGTGTGAGCAGATGGGTAATTTGTGGTAGAATCCATGGTGGGCCCTGAGCCATATTCCTTAATATTGGGTACCAGTGCTGGCGTGGCCAGTCTGGGGCAATGAGTATCATTCGGGGTCTCTCCATCCTGACTTTCAGCAGCACCTTTGTGAGAAGGGGTAATGGAGGAAAGGCATATACTGTCAGCATTTTCCAACTGAATGAGAGTGCGTCCACCTTCCAAGCTTGATGGTGAAAAGTCCTTGTGCAAAATTTTGTTAGTTGATAGTTTTGGGGGCTGGCAAATAGGTCTATGCCTGGGAGCCCCCATTTTTGAGTTATCATTGCAAATACTTGTGGATCCAGTTTCCACTCGTGGGGATCCATGATGTTTCTGCTTAGGTCGTCTGTCAATGTGTTCTTTTTTCCTGGCAGGAATTGAGCTTGTAATTGAACTTGGTAAACCAGTGGTAGGTTCCACAAGGTCTTTGCTTGCCTGCATAGAGGGTAGGAGTGTGTGCCCCCTTGCTTGTTTATGTACCACATTACTGTGGTGTTGTCTGTTCTTATGATAAGCTGTCCTGGATGTAAGATGTCCTTGAAGGCTGTCAGAGCATTTTGTACAGCTAGCAGTTCTTTTCGATTGATGTGCAGATTCCTTTGATCTGCAGTCCATATGCCTTGAATGCACCGTCCTGCCATGTGTGCCCCTCAGGCATAGTCAGATGCATCTGTTGTCATAGTTTGCCTGGCTGGGGGTAAGGTGAAAGGCTGACCCTTGTTGAGGTGACATGCCTGTGACCACCATAGGAACTCCTGTTGAAGGCAGGGAATGAGAGGTATCATTGTTTCCAAGCTGTGGCTGTGTTGAGTCCATACGCTTTTTAGGTACCATTGTAATTTCCTCATATGCAGTTTTGCAAATGGTATTAGTAGTATGCAAGATGCCATGAAGCCCAAGGCCCGCAGAATTTTTCTTGCAGGGAGTTGGGTCTTTGTTGCCGTTGCTCTGAAGTATTGAGTTAATTGTAGTTGTTTGTCTGGCGTCAGATAAGCCATCTGGGCCGTTGTATTCAAGCTGGCACCCAGGAATGTCATATTTTGTGAGGGCACTAGTTTTGATTTCTTTTCGTTTACTGTGTACCCTAGGCAACTTAGATGATGTTTTACAAAAGCCAGGTGTTGTAAGAGAATGTCCTTGCTTTCTGCTTGGATGAGGCAGTCGTCCAGGTATGGGTACATTTGAATTCCTCTTTGTCTGCAGTATGCAATTACTGGTGCCAGGCATTTTGTGAAGACCCTGGGCGCAGTAGATAAGCCAAAGGGCAGTGCAAAGAATTGGTAATGGGTTGAACCTGCAATGAAACTGAAGTATCTTCTGCAATTTTGTCTGATAGGGACATGCAGGTATGCCTCCTTGAGGTCCAACGTTACTAGTCAAGCTTTCTTGCCCAACATGGGAAGAAGCTGCTGTAGTGTTAGCATCTTGAATTTGGGTACTTGCAAGAAGGTGTTTAAAATTGAAAGGTCCAGAATGGGTCTCCAAGCATTGTCCTTTTTGGGGACTAGAAAGAGTCTTGAGTAAAATCCTTGGCCTTGCTCCTGTGTAGGTACCAGTTGAATGGCTCTCATGTCCATGAGAGCTGTAATTCGTTTTTGTGCCTCTGCCCATTGATTTTGTGGCAGGTTTGACATTCCTTTTATCCTTGGCAAGGTGTGGAAATGGAATCTGTATCCTTGTGAGATCATGTCTAGGACCCATTTGTCCTTTGTGACTATGCGCCAGTTGTCTGCAAAAAGTGCTAATTTTCCTCCCAAGGGAGCTGCCAAGAGAGTTTTGCTTGGCAGTTTGAGGTACAAGTCATTGTGTTTGCCTTCTAGTAGTTTGTGGCCTGTCTTCTCCTCCCTTCTGTGTTGCAGTGCCCCATTGGCGAGGTTTGTAAGGGATTTATGCTTGTCCTCTGCCCCTTGGGTGCCTGTATTTACCCCTCTGTGGTCTGTCAGAAGCTGGAAAGGACCAATTTTTTGTTGGCCAATTTCTGCTGAATCGTGGGGGCTGTATTTGTAAGAAGTCTTTGACCGTCTGCATAGATTTTGCCTTATCCTCCATTTTCTTTAAAACCTCCTCTACTTTAACCCCAAATAAGACATCCTGCTGTAAGGGTGCATCTAGTAACTTTGCTTTAACATGATCAGGCAGAGATTGTTCCTTTAACCAAGCATGCCTATGTATAACAGACCCAGTAACAGCTGCTCTAGCGGAAGCTTCCAAGGCATCAAAACCACATTGTAAAGTATGTTTGCCCACCTGTTCAGCTGCATGCAACAGATCCTGCATTTCCTTGAATTCAGACTGTTGAGGGTGCGTGCCCATCTTTTGTTTTATTTGAGACATTAGGAATTGCTGGTATTTAAGCATGTGAAAATGACAATTTAGTGCTCTCATAGCTAGAGTAGCTGAGGTGTAAACCTTCTTCCCCCACCCATCTAGTGCTCTGGAGTCCCTTTCAGAGGGTACAGGATTTTTAGCCATAGAAGCCTTAGCCCCCTTGGGACCCTGAGAGATTGTCTCTGGATCAGCAACAGGGCTTTTGTATAGGAATTTGTGTGAGCCAGGCACTCTATAGTATCTATCTGGTTTGGCTGGAGCAGGAGGCAGAGAATCTGGATTTAGACTAGATTCTAAGAAAACATCATCCACAATGTCTAAAACTGGGGGGATAGCAAGAGGTCTGTGCTGGGGGAGTAAAATAAACTCTCGGAGCCTTTTCTTTGAGTCGGAGTAGTCCTGACCTTCCCAGTGGAAATGTTCCCTCATGGTATGTAAGGTTTCCCCAAAGGAATAATCTTCAGGGGGTGAAGCTGAGGGAATGGAGTCTTCAGCATCAGAATCTTCATAAGGGGAAAGGAGTAATCCTGTTCCTCAGATGAGCCTGAGGAAACAGACACCTGATCAGAGGAGGCATAATCCTCCTCTTGTCTAGGCCTTTTGTCGGGGGGCGGTTGGGAACCCCTGATCAAAGAAATTAAATCTTCAGCCATTTTACGCATCTGTTTCTTAGGCATAGGGCCTTGACCTGGAGACTGAAGAGTAGTCTTTTTTGGTTTTAGAGGAGTCTTAAGTTTAGCATAAGATTTTATGGTGAGAGTAGTCAGTCTGAAGACACCTTCAGAAACCGAAGGTGTTTCTACAGCACCGACTTCTCCTACTGCAATGTCGTCAGTAGGGCCTAAAGAAAATGGCTGCGTCGGCCTAGAACTCTCTGCTGGAAAATCCGAAGCGGTCTGGGGATCCAATTCAGCGGTAGCCAGGGGCTGCGTAGGCGCCTCACTGAAAACCGGACAACCGGCGACTGGCCCAGCCGAGGGCTCGGAGTCTGGCTTGGATCTAGGCTGCCTTTCTTTATCTTTGCGTTTTTTATGCACGCCGGTAGTTGGCTGCTCTGATGGCATAGTGTAATTAAATTTCCTACCGAAGTAGTGTCGTGTGAAATTAAAGCGTCGCTAAATAGTTTGCTTATTGAACCTAGCACAAAACAGACAACCAGTGACGTCGTGGTCTGGGCCTAGGCAAGGTATACAAAAAGAATGAAAGTCCTTATGAGGTATTTGCTTCCCACAAGAAATGCAATTGTTAACTTTTTCTGACATCGGACTGAGGCAAGAAAAGGTTCCCCAACGGGGTATTTAGCTTTGAAGACTTCGGACTGAAACTCGATTCGAAAATCTCAGGTGTCGACTGACCGGCACTTGCGAACTGCTTCTGCTTCAGGCACTGCATGGCAAGAAAGACTGAAGAAATGGTGTTGGATGCCTCTGATATACCCCTGGTGCACTGACGTCAGGGAAGAAGCTACAGCAACCGACGCCGGACCAAGACTTTGGAATTCGGGCCGACTGCGGTACCGCCTGACGGCAGGATAACCTAAGTGTGATGACTGCAGCAGGGTAACACGATGAACATCAGGAGCTCAGCCCAAATATAAAGCAGCACATTTATCAGTTTTTACGGCTCTCTTGATTCTTCTGAAACAGAGGCAGCAACACAGGAAAGAGCGTTCACTGAACAGGAACAGGAAAAAGAGGAATATGTCCACCTAGCTCTCTGTGTAATTAATGAACCAAGTTTGGCAGTGAATTTATCCAGGTCTATATTATAAACCCGAAAGCTCTAAATAGTGAATACAACTACATCGAAACATAAAAGTCGATGTACAAAAACAGCGAAATACATAACTGGCGAAAATGAAAACACTGAACGTATTTGCTTGGCCAGGACTGCAATCGTGGGGATGAGGAAATATATCCTTTTCCCTACTGTAATGTGGTCTTGGAGTTAGTATATTTAAGTGGGGAGTGTTAATTTAAAATTATTTAGTTACTTTGAGCTTACCTACATGGTGCTGTTGGTCGACAAAATACATTTGATGTTGTCATTTTCGACGAATACGTATTTTGCTGTTTTTGTACATCGACCTTTATGTGTCGATGTAGATGTATTCGCTATTTAGAGCTTTCGGGTTTATAATGGAGACCCAATTTATCCAATATGTGCTTACTGAGACACAACATAACCTACTGAAAACAGGTTTGTCATTCATACCAGCAACATCTTTGAGGTACAATGAATTTGTTTTTGATATCAAATGCTTTGTTAGGAATGTGGCCCTGAAGCCTATGTTCCCAGACACTGTAAGGACAACAAATGAGACTCTGGATACAGTGTTTAAGAAACCAAGCACCATGGTTCCTGTGCTTTATCCAGTGGTTGACACTTTTGTGAAGATTTATGAAAATGAAGTGTTTATTTATGTAACACTAACAGCAATAACAGAAGGTTCCAATACATGGGTTTTAATGAGAAGCAAGCACTAAAGGAACTGATGGCTAATAAAGATTTAGTCATAAGACCAGCTGACAAGGGAGAGGCGATAGTGGTTATGGATAAAGCCTGGTATGACACTAGAATGCTAGCATTATTAAATGAAGAGAACACTTATAAGTTACTACAAAGGTTGAATAAGGTCATACATGGAACTGAAACCTGTACTTATGACCTTATGAGCACTCATGTAATTGGTCCAGAGCTACAGGAGTTTTTTCAAGTTAAGGATCCAATCGTACCAGTCATTAAAGGTTTACCTAAGATCCACAAAATTTACATCGATCCACCGATGTGATCAATAGTGTCAGGGAATGGGTGGTCCACAGAACATATGTCTATGTAGAAAATAGACTGAAGAAAGCACTGATTAAAGCTACTACAGTTTAAAAGAGACACAGGATTTTTTTAAGGAGCCTCTCTGGCTGCAGTTGCACATCTCCCATGTTGAAGAATGTGTTATTGGTTACTATGGATGTGAGGAATATATTTACAGTTATTCCCAATTAATATGGGATTAATTCAGTATGCAGATTTTTGACTACCAATGGAGTATATAAAAATATTCTGACTACACAACTTTGTTCCTTGTTAGAAATTACATTAGAGAATACTGTCATCCTCTTTGGTGAACAATATTACATACAAAAATGGGGTGTAGCAATGGTCACCTCATGTGTCAACTCCTATTCTAATACTGTAATGGCACACTGGGAACTGGATTATGTTTTTACTGAATTAAACATCTGGAAGAAGTATTTGTTGTTCTATAGGAGATTTGTGGATGACATATTTCTCCTTTGCAATGGAGATGAGAATCAACTATACTTGTTTGTTGATTATTTAAGAGGAACCACCAGTTTTCTAGATTGTGACATCCATAGTTCTTTGAGCAGGATAGATTTCTTAGATGTTACCTTAATAAAGGATGAGAATGGTGTTAATGATACACAAGTATATCGGGAGACTTGTTGGAAGAACCATCTTTTACATCGTATAAGTATGCACCCCAGACATGTTTTTCCACACATTGTTAGAAATCAATTTCTTCATAAATTTAGGTGAAATACAAATAAAAAGAAGTTATGTACTCACCATAATGTTCCATGTTTGTAGTCCATCTTGCCCTTCATTCTTTCATATGGGTTTGGAGCTAATCCTTGGCTCCGACAAGGCCTATTACAAAGATCAAAGTTGGCTCATGGCTAGGTAGGTATCCCATAGTGCACTAGTGCAATCCCCATATCTTGTTTGCTGCTAAACTATAGAAAGACAGAACTAAGGTTATCCAGAAAGAACAATAATGAAAGGTCTCCACCCTACCAAGGTAAGGCTATCCTATCTCCAGATCCTTCCAGAACGGGGGTAGTTGGGTGGGTTCTTAAGATTGAAGGGCGAGATGGACTACAAACATCCAACGTTATGGTGAGTACATAATGTCTTTATGTTCTGTAGTCCTATCTCGCCTTCATTCTTACATATAGGACAGCGTCCCTAGAACATTATTCTTGGGTGGCTCATGGAAAAATACTCCCGAGTACCGTGGAACCAAAGGAGGCTCTACCCCTTGAGGTCAGGTCCAATTTGTAATGAGTAATAAAGGTATGAGGGGTAGCCCAAGTTGCTGCCGCACAGATACTATCAATTGGAACCCTGGCTTGGAAAGCAGCAGATATAGACTGGGATCGTATAGAATGAGCCTTAATCTTGAACGGCACAGTTTTCCCATTGGAGGAGTAAATAAAGGAAATACAGCTCAAAATCCATTAGATAGGGTCACTTTAGAGACTGGCAGACCTATTCTAGATTCAGAAAAGGATACGAATAACTGGTCTGACTTTCTAAGTTCCTTTGTCCTGTGAAGGTAGAACTGTAACTGCCTGTGAATATCCACTTGGTGAAATTTGTATTCTGCAGCGTTAGAATGATTAGGGAAAAACACCGGTAATTCTATGGTTTGGTTCAAATTAGTTTGAGAGCAAACTTTAGGGATAAAGAAAGGATTTATAAGAAGGGAAACTCTGTCTTTGTGGAAAATTAAATAAGGAGGCTTAATAGACAGTGCTTACAACTCTGACACTCGTCTAGCTGATGTGATGGCTACTAGAAACAAGATCGTCCAGGACAGAAACTTCAATAGGCACGAATGTGCGGGATCAAAGGGCGGTGCAGTTAGTTTTGACAGAACAAAGTTTAGATCTCAGGAGGATATTGGTTTGTGAAAGGGAGGTCTCAGCAAAGTAGTGCCTTTAAGGAAGGTTTTACACAATCAGTGGGAGATCAGGTTAGATTCATGTGTCCCACATGAAAGTTAGATATCGCTGCCAACTGGACCCTAATTGTAGCAGCAGCAGATCCCTGATGGAAAAGTTCAAACAAAAATTCTAAAATCATAGGGATGGATGCATTCTTGATGATGGATTCTTTAGCCCAGATAGAAAACCTTCTCATTTTGCTAGTGTATAGTTTTCTACTGGAAAGTTTATGCGAAGATGTAAAGATGTGGGTCACAGCAGGTGAAAAATCATGAAGCCTGACTAGGGATGGAATTGGAGCAGTCACGCTGTCAAATTGAGGGTGTGGAGGCAGGGGTGAAGGGAGCCTGACATGTGTGTCAAGAGGTCTGGCACTGGGTCCAGAGTCCATGGATTGTCTAGTAGGTGAAGCCCGAGAAAGGGGAACCAAATCTGTTGAGGCCAGTAAGGAATGATGAGGATAATTTTGCTTCCCAATAACTTTGTTTCTGTATCACTTTGGATATTAGCGGAAAAGGAGGGAATGCAGAAATAAGTCCCGGGGGCCAATCGTGAATGAGTGCGTCTCTCGGTGACTCCCCCGAAGGGGGGGGGATGAGGGAGAAATAGCTGCTGCATTTGGCATTGATTAGGCTGGCAAAGAGATCGCAGCAAGGCTGTCCCCATTTGCGGAAGATCTGCTGCTCTACTTCCTGGATTCAGAGGCCACTCGTGAGGCATCAAGATTGCTCTGCTGAGCTTGTCGGCTATCACACTGGTTGCCCCTGGGATGTGCGTTGCTACTAGAAAGTTTTGTGAGGATATCGCCCACTTCCAAACACGAATAGCCTCTCGACAAAGGGGGTAAGATCTGGTTCCTCCTTGTTTGTTTAGATGCCATACCACTGACATGTTGTCCGATTGGATTGCTATCATCCCTCGAGGAAGAAAGTCATGAAGTGCTTGCAACGCTAGGAGCACTGCTCTCATCTCTAGGACATTGACATGCAGGTGAGCCTCGTGATCTTGCCATGTGCCTTGGACAGTCCTGCCTAGATAACACCCCCCCCACCCTATCTGTGAGGCATCCGTGGTCACAGTAGCAACGGGTTGGCAAGGAAGGAATGGAGTGCCTATTGTCAGCTGATCGGGTTGAATCCACCAACAAAGGTCCTTTTTGCAAGACTCTCTTATGAAGATATGGTGAGAAAGAGGCATTTGTTGAAAGGACCACTGGGAAGACAGAAGCCATTGCAGAATTTGCATGTGCAATCTGGCTAAAAGGACTAAAGTTATGGCGGAGGCCATGGTCCCTAAGAGTTTCAGCACTGTCTTTGCCTTGACTTTCTGTAGAGGAAGTAGACTGAGAATTTGTTGGCTGAGGTTTTGAATTCTGTCTGCAGGTAGAAGAGCTAGCATGGCGACGGTGTCTATTTCTGCACCTATAAAAGTCAAATTGAGAGGGTGATAAGGCAGACTTTTCCCAATTTACTGTAATCCCCAGCTGGGAACCGCGCTGGATGGTTGAAACTCTGGCTTGAAAGAGTAGGTGCCTGGTATTGGCAGTCAGGGGCCAATCGTCCAGGTACGGAAACACTTGGAATCCACGACATCTGAGGTGAGCTGTCACTACTGCCATACACTTGGTGAACACCCTGGGGACTGTGGTGAGACCAAAGGGCACAGCACGAAATTGGTAATGGCTGGCTCCCAGCCGGACGTGTAAATGACTCCTCGATGCTCTGTCCATTTTTATTTGGTAGTACGCATCTTGGAGGTCTATGCAGCACATTCAATTGTCTTTCCCTAACAGAGGGAGTATAGACTGCAGTGTCACCATCTGGAACATGGCCTTCTTTACGGACTTGTTTAGTTTGCTGAGGTTCAATATGGGCCTCCAGTCCCCTGTTCATTTCGGCACTAAAAAGAATCAGGAGTAAGTTCCGAATCCTATCTGGTCTGCGGGGATGGTTTGGATGACTCTCTTTACAAGCAACTTTTGAACTTCTATAGTTGCTTGATCCCTGTGATTGGGTAGAACACCCGAGATCTTCCTGGGAGTGTGGGGTGGAAGAGAAAAGGATATGGAGTAACCTCTGGTGATTAATCTTTGTACCCATTTGTCTTAGGTGATGTTTAGCCAGGCTACTGGATACAAAAGATAGGCGACCCCCGACTGGCTCCAGAGAAGCGCAGCCGGGCCCCACATCAGGTGCGCCGATAGGGATGGCCTCGAAACGAATCGTGGCCACCCTGGTTTTGCAGACACCCCCCTCCGGCTCTAGGGCGACGTCTACCATTAGCTCCTCCTCTGCCTCTGAAGGAGGAGCACCCTGTGCATCCAGAAAATATCTCTGGGACTTCTTGAACTACATCGTACCACCTCTCTGACCTTTGGGATATGGTCTAGAGGGGATGGTAAAACGTACTCCCATGGCAGAGAGTTTTTTCCCTTCTTGATCGCATCTGGTGAGTTTATCTTTTACCTTAGGTCCAAACAATGAAGAACCGTCAAAGGGGGCATTGGTAAAGGTAGATTCGAAAGGCACCGCAAAATTACATAAGCGCATCCAGGAGTGTCTCCTAAGGGAAACTCCTGAACCCGCTGCCCTATTCGCTCCATCTGCTTCATAGCAGATCAGCCTCATGGAGGAGTTCACAATGGAATTTCAGGTGGACAACTGAGCAGACAACTTCTCAGGGACTCCTTCAGTAGATGTACCTTGAAGAGTATCTCCTAACTCATGGAGGAGATCCCTCTGAAGCCTAGTAAAATGTGTGAGGTAGTTCAGCGATCTAAGAGTAAAAGCAGCTGAAGAAAAGATACGCTTCCCGTATCTATCCATCGTTTGAGATTTCTTATTCGGCGGATAGATGAACAAGTCTCTGCTAGTTCCTCCTTAGTGGCCGCCGCCATCACCATGGCATCTACAGGCATGCCCTTGGACAAAAAATCTTTCTCTTTTGGGGCAGACAAATTTATTGGGTCTTCTAGGAACTGGCTCCACAGCATCAGGAGTTTCCCACACCTTCCAACTAACCAGGTCTAATAGTTCATCAAAAGGTGGAGACACCAAAGAGGCTGAAGGTTGAGACCTGAAAGCCTTCAGGTACACTGACTCCTCATCAGAAGGGGTGACAGTGGGCCAGCTGCCTCTCTGCTTCAGGATCTCTAAGATGTCCACAAAGGAGACATCATCAGAGGAAGACTTGGGGGACCCTTCTGACTCCTTGAGGTCAGTGTCCAAAGTGATGAACTCATCCGGAGAGTCTACATGCTTTCCTCTTAAATGTCCTCTTCTGAGGGGGCTCCTCAGAAGGGTACTCTGGGGAAGTCTCGGAAGAGTGGGAGCCACCCAACTGGGGCTCCTGAGGCTGCGGGTCTCTGCTGTCGAGAGAGAGAGTAGGTTCTGAGACAGAGGTCGGTGCATGGGGGGGGGGGGAGCGTTGGTACCCTTGTGTGGAGCTGATGAGAGAGACAGCACACTCCTCATCTTCTCGAAAGCAGATCTCTCCAGCTCCTAAGACAGCCCCGGTTTCGAGGAAACTGAGGTAGTCATTGGCTCCAGAACGACCGGCTCCAAGATGGATGTAGGATCCGAGCTCACCCTAGCCGGCACACAGAGAGAGACTCGGAACCGAAGAGGTTCACGTCCAAGTGTCCCTGTCAGGGCCGACCGGTGAGCTTTGGCTCCTAGACACCACGGATGGCGCAGAAGGTGTTGGAGCAGAACTCTGCTCCAGGACAGCCACGAGGGGAGCTGGAACTGAGGGTTCCACAAGTGGTGCCAAAAACTTTGGCTCCGAAGGCCCGACTCGGCTCGGAGGCGGAGGAACCACAACAGGGAGAATAGAAGGTTGCTCCGGAACCGACTGTGTTGGAACAACAGCCATATGGGCAAAGCAGACTACTTCAGGAGTCTAAGCACTACTCTCTCCACATCTTCCTCTAATAGGCTCTTGGAGAATCTGGATGACAGGGTAGGCGATCTGAATCTCTGTAAAATTGGAAATTTTAAGGTTGGGGAAACCAGCAAGGGATCTCTGGACTGGCTCCAATGCAATATTTCAGTAGTCGGCTCCGAAGGGCTTGGGGCAGACACTGCAGTGCCATCAACAACCTCGATCGGCTCCGAGGACAGTGGAGCCGAGGAGGTAGAAGTCTTGTCAAGTTTGGATTGTTTCTGAGGAGGTTCCGATATCCTAGTCAGCACCGGAGAATGCCTCTTGGCCGACTTGACCTTCTCTTTTTTGGATGAAAGTGATTTGGATGAAGAAGAACTCGCCAAGTCTTCCTCAAAGGAAGGCTTGAGGAGACCTTTCAAAATTAACTTTGTTCTTCTGCTCCTGGAGAACTCTAGCGCTAAAGGAATGGCAGAATAAACAAGTTTCCTGCAAATGAATGGCTCCAAGACAATATACACAATTACTATGGCCATCTGTAACTGACATCTTCTAACAGCACTTTATGCATTTTTTTGAAACCTGAAGGTTTGTGGTCTTTAGACATGTTGAACTAAGTGTAACTTTAGCCTTAGCTATACAATACAGCAGGTACATCACAAGCACAACGAGGACTAGGTCCTCTAACTTAAATGGGCCTAGCCCTAACAAGCACGCACGCACACACACACACACACACACACACACACACACACACACACACACACACACACACACACACAATAAGGAGTAAAGAAGACTAGGTCCTCTAACAAACAGGCCTAGCCCTGTGGAAAAAGAAATATGGCAGAGTACTAGGTCCTCTAACTTAAACGGACCTAGCTAAATATGTTGTCGTAGGAAAGCCACAAAATTAGTAGCAGGGAAAGTATAGAGGAAAAGTACAGTTGTGTACACTTGCCATAAATGTAGATGTTCGAGTGTATTCACTATTGCAGTCATCACATTTGGGTTATCTGCCTGCAGGTAGCCCTCAGCCGGCCTGAATACCAGAGTCTTCGGATTTCTGCATCGGATGCTGTCTCTTCTTCCATGACGTCAGGTTGTCAGGGTATAAAACATTCAGCCGACGCCACTACATCAGTTTTTCTTGCCCCAGATGTCAGGCGCCCCCTGCAATAGGAAGCAATTATATGGTATGGTACACCCCCATCAAAAAGCAAATACACCAGAAAAAATAAAAATACCAAACAAGAAGGAAAGGTAGAGCTAAGAAAAGTCAGGGGGTTGGAGGGAGGGTAACCAGGACTGCAACAGTGAATACACTCGAGCATCTACATTTATGGTAAGTGTACACAACTGTACTATGTTCTTCATGTTTCACTGTTGCAGCCATCACATTTGGGTTGATTCTCAAAGCTAAGGAAGGGAGGAGGAAGTTAAAGAGCATTAGGGCCAGCTATTAAGCCCTGCAAGACTGCAGTGACAAATCCAGCTCTGGATTTAGAAAAGATAGGCATGTGGTAATGCTTGGTGAAGGTATGTACAGAGCTCCAGGTAGCAGCTTCTAGGATGTCCCTGGTAGGGACTCCTCTAAGAAAAGCCACAGAGGTAGATGCAACCCTAGTGGAATGTGATCTAATCCCCTGTGGGGTAGGTTTTCTATGATGCTTGTAGCAGAAATGAATGCAATGGGCTATCCATTTGGAGATGGTCTGCTTTGAAATGGCCTTCCCCTCTACCCCTGCAGCAAAGCCAACTAGCAGCTGTTCCGATTTTCTGAGAGGCTTAGTCCTGTCCAAATAAAATCTAAGTTCTCTGTGCACATCCAGGGAGTGCAATATTCGCTCCCTTTGTTTTGTGGATTAGGGAAAAAAGGCAAATGGATGGACTGTTTTAAGGCCACACTAGACACCACCTTGGGCATAAAGGATGGATAAGTCCTGAGGGAAACCCTGTCCGCATGGAAGATGATGAAGGGTTCCACTGCCATGAGGACCTGTAATTCAGACACTCTTCTTGCTGAAGTGATGGCTAGAAGGAAGGCTGTATTCCAAGACAGGAATTTCAACTCTGCTGTTGCAGATGGCTCAAAAGGGGGAAGAATGAGCTTTTCCAATACAAAGTTAAGGTCCCAGGCTGGAGTGGGAGCTCTCCTGGGGGGGGGGGGGTCTTACATTTTTGGCCCCTCTAAGGAATTGTTTTAGCAAGGGGCAAGAGAAGAGCGGTGGCTCAGTATTATAATGTGCTGAAATGGTAGCGGCATGAATTTTAATTGACGAGAAGGATAGGCCCTTGTGGAGCATTTCTGTTAAGTACTGTATAATATGAGGTAAGCTGGGCACCGTTGTGCCCATCCCCTGATCCTGGCTCCAGGAACAGTACATTTTCCACTTTTCAGCATAGGATTTTCTAGTACTAGGCCTCCTTGCCTCCAGAATTACATCCAGCACCTGCTTACTGATTGATGCTAGAGGAGAGCTCAGGGAATTAGACAGGCTGCAAGGTTCAGGGTTTGAAGCTGAGGGTGCAGAATCTGGCCCGCGTGCTGGGACAGCAGAGAAGGGGTCTGAGGCAGGTGCCATGGTTGGAGTGGTGTCATGCTGCGCAAGAGGGGGCACCAGTGCTGATGTGGCTAGTCTGGTGCAATCAGTATTGCCCTTGGCTTGTCCTGTATGATCTTTAGTATAACCTTCAACAGGAGAGGCAGAGGGGGGAAGGCATAAACAGAGAGGCTTTCCCAGGTAAAGGACAGGGCATCCACTTTCCAAGCTTGACTGTGGGGAGTTCTTGTGCAAATTTTTTTCAACTGGTAGGTCTATCTCTGGAGTCCCCCCATTTGTTCCTCAAGAGGTTGAATATTTTGTGTTCTAGTTTCCATTTGTGTGGATCCATGAGATTTCTGCTTAAGTCTGCCCATGAATTTAGTTTGCCTGGCAGGAATTGAGCTTGTAGGTGTACTTGGTAGCTCAAGGCTATGTTCCACAGAGCCATGGCTAGTCTGCAGAGAGGGCACGAGTGGGTTCCCCCCTATCTATGTACCACATAACTGTGGTGTCTGCCTTTACTAATAGTTATCCTGGAATAATACGGTCTTTGAAGGCTGTCAGACCATTCTCTACAGCTAACATTTCTTTTTGATTGATATCCAGGTGCATCTGTCTCGGGTTCCATTTGCCCTGAATGCACTACCCTGCCATGTGAGCCCCCCAAGCATAGTCTAATGCTTCTGTTAGGGTTTGGGCAGCAGGGGGTAGAGTGAAAGGGAGACCCTTGTTGTGGTAGCAGGCCTCTGCCCACCAAAGGAACTCTGTCTTCATACAAGGAATGAAAGAAATCATTGTTTTCAGGTCCTGAGAATGTTGACACCATAGGCTTTTTAGATACCATTGGAGTTTCCTCATATGCAGTCTTGCAAATGGAATTAGTAGAATGCAACAGGTCATGAACCCCAGGGCTTGCAGTATTTTCCTTGCAGATAGTTGGGGCTTTGTGGCCAATAGTTTGAAACAGGTTGTCAAGTAAACTTGTTTTTCCGGAGTGAGGAATGCCATCTGGGAAGTTGTGTTCAAGCTTTCTCCCAGGAATACAATCTGTTGGCAGGGTACTAGGTGAGATTCCTTTTTGTTGATGGTGCACCTCAGTGAGGTTAGAATTTTCTTTACGAATGCCAGGTGTTGTAATAGCAAGTCCTGGCTTTCTCCCTGAATCAGACAATCATCCAAGTATGGGTAAATTTGAATATTTCTCTGCTTGCAAAATGCAATGGCTGGAGCTAGACACTTTATGAATACCCTGGGTGCAGTACATAAGCCAAAGGGAAGTGCAGAGAAGCGTAGGTATTTCCTGCAAGATTACCTTATTGGGATGAGTAGGTAAGCCTTCTTTAAATCTAGGGTTGCCAGCCAGGCATCCTTGGCTAGCATGGGAAGAAGCTGTTGTAGAGTTAGCATTTTGAATTTTAGAACTACCAGGAAAGGTGTTGAGAATAGACAGGTCCAGGATAGGATGCCAGGAGTTGTCTTTTCTGGGTACCAGAAAAAGTCTTGAATAAAAACCTTGTCCCCTTTGTTCTGCTGGGAAAGGATGAAGAGCCCTGATACTGAGAAGAGAGAGAACCTGCTGTTGGGCCTCCGCCCACTGATTTGGGGGTAGGTCTGGCCAACCATTTGGTGTTGGTAGAGTGTGGAAGTGGAATCTGTAACCTTGGGAAACTGTGTTCAAAACCCATTTGTCCTGGGTAATGAGTTCCCAGTTTTTTGCATGCAGGGCAAGCTTTCCTCCTAAGGGAGCAGGTAGTTGAGCAGGGCTTGAAAGGGTTAAGGTTATGTCATTGTGCCATTTTTCAATGGGGGGGTGGCTTACTACTTCCTGCTTTGGGAGTGGGAGCCCCCCCATTGCTTAGGTCTGTGCGTAGCCTGAGACTGTAGCCTAGCTGGTCTGCTGTTCCTGGGTTTGGACTGAGAATGCCTGGAAGGGACTGGAAAGGACCAGTTCTTTGAAGGCCAATGCCTACTGAATCTGGGAGGCCGTACTTGTAGGAAATTTTTAACAGTTTGCATAGATTAAGCTTTTTCCTCCATTCTTTTGAGGACTTCTGCTTTGTTGCCAAAATGGCAGTCTTGGTTTAAGGAAGCATCCAGTAATTTAGCTTTAACATGATCTGGCAAGTTTTGTTCCTTAAGCCAACCTTGCCTTCTAAGTACAGACCCAGTGACAGCAGCGCTGCAAGATGCTTCTAAAGCGTCAAAACTACATTGTAAGGTATGTTTATCAACTTGTTTTGCAGAATGCATTAAATCTTGCAAATCTTGCAAATCAACATCATTTTCTGTTTAAGTAGTCCCATAATATGCTGCTGATGCTTTAACATATGAAACTAGCAATTTAAAGCCCTAATGGCCAAAGTAGCACAAGTGTATACCTTCTTACCCAATCTGTCTAAGGCTCTAGAATCTCTATAAGAGGAGGTAGGATTTTTGGCAGCAGTAGCCTTAATGCCTTTTGGTCCTTAGGAAATGGTCTCTGAGTCCGCAGAAGGATTTTTGAAGAGGAACTTGAGAGAGTCAGGTACTCTTGTAGTACCTTGTCAGGTTTTCTGGGAGTGGGAAGTAAAGTGTCTGGAGTAAGGCTAGATTCCAAGAAAGCATCATCTACAATGTCCAGAACAAGAGGTATAGCTAAAGGCCTGTGTTGAGGCAGGTTTAAGAATTCCCAAAGTCTCTTTTTGAACTCAGAATAATCCTGGCTTTCCCAGCAGAAATGCTCCCTAAGAGTATGCAAGGTTTCACCGAAAGAAAATTCTGGTGGGAAAGCAGAGGGAATGGAATCCTCTGCATCAGAATCCTCATAGATATGAGCAAATCCTGGTAATCAGAAGGAGCAGAGATATCAGATTCCTGATCAGAAGAATCAGAAAGAAAATCAGTTCTAGGTCTCAGAGGGGGAAGGCTGGCTTCCCCTAATTAAGACAATAAGGTCTTCAGCCATTCTAAGCATTTGTTTTTAGGCATATGGGCCTGAGTCTGCGGTTTGGTCGTCGGTTTTCTAGGCATAGTGCGAGTTTTTGGCCTGAGGAGTTTGGAACTTCTGGATGGAAATGATGGTGTTGGTTTAATATGAATGTCTGTAGGCTTGAATACACCCTCAGAAGCCGGTGCGTGCACAGCGGCTCCAGACCCATCCAAGGTAGACATCCGCAGGTTCCATAGTCGAAGAAGCATCTCACGGCATACCAGACTCCGAATGGGTCTCAGTAGAGGCCTGCAAATCTGAAGCAGCGGGTATGAGGAGCTGCGAAAGCACCTCACTGAGTACCAGCAGACTGGCGACTAGCTTAACGGAAGCGTCAGTAGTTTTGGACCTATGTGGTCTCTGCCTTTATCCTTACATTTTTTCGGAAGATCGGTAGTCGGATGGCTTAATGAAGTATTTGGCTGCAAAAATAGCCAAACGAATAGTTTGGGCATTGAACAAGTCACAAAACCGACAGCGAGTGACATCGTGGTCTGGGCCTTAACAGGGGATACATTAAGAGTGAAAATCTCTATGAGGTATTTGCTTTCCACAGATAAGACAATTGTTAACTTTTACTGACATCGGTTAGAGCAAGAAAAAGGACCCCAATGGGGTACTTATCTTTTTGGAAGACTTCGGGTCTGAAACTAGAAAACGAAAATTTCAGGAGACGGCCGACATGCATTTGCGAACTGCTTCTGCTTCGGGCACCGCACGGCAAGAAACACTGATGTAATGGTGTCGGCTGCATGTTTTATACCCCTGACGACCTGACACCATGGAAGATGCAACAGCATACAACGCAGAAATCCGAAGACTCTGGTATTCAGGCCGGCTGAGGGCTACCTGCAGGCAGATAATGCAAATGTGATGACTGCAGCAGTGAAACACAAAGAACATTCATGGATTCCATGAGACCCAAAACCCTGAGGAATTCCCTCATTAAGAAGGAAGTATGAGTGAAAATGCCCAAAAATAAAAAATAAAATATATACCTAATTTTCTCCTGTGGATGAAAAGCTCTTTTGTTTTGAGGTTTCTAGCTGGCATCCCAGAAAAAAACATCATATGAGGAGAAGTCAGAAAAGACTTCTGAATTCCTTTTCGAATCCCAGCCTGTGTCTGAGATTCTTGAAACTTTAAAAAAGACTCTGCAGAGATAAGCAACTTATATTAATAAGGAAAAATGTGGATACCCTGCAGTCGGGTATCACAAGAGCAAGACACTTTTTGAGCACTCTTGGAGCAATGGACAGCTCAAAGGATAAGGCAGATAATTGGTAAGGTTTTTTGTGTCTAGATTACATTAACTCATTACATCTAAGTGATGCCTCCAGATGCATCTACAGTTAACTCCTACTCTAGGCGTCAAATATTGCTTGTTCATATTTGCATCAATAATTCCAAAACCATTCTATGTACAAGATTTTAACAGATTTCATCTTAAAAGCTTACACAATGGCAAATGCATTAATATCTGACCTCTGTCTATTGCAGGTAAATAGATATTAAAAAGAAGTTATGTTCTTATCATAACATTCCATGTGGAGTGTTCATCTCGCCTTTGTTCTTACACATGGGTGTCGGAGCCGATCCTCGGCTCAGAGTCTGCCGCTTAGCAAGCTTTACATCCAGAAGAAGCTCGAGACCAACCTATATCCCACAATTCCCTCTGCCTTTACCTCAGATCTAGTTTGCAAAACAACACCAGATCCAGCAACAATGTAGCATTCCGGAATATATACATATACACGAAAGAGTTTAAGCAACTCCATCAGCAGCACAACAGAGAGACATTTGTGGGGAAAAAACAAGAGACCAGACATCTAAATCGGACGTTCTTCCTGACCTTAGGGTGGGAGGGTGGGAATGTAAGAACAAAGGCGAGATGAACACTCCACATGGAATGTTATGGTAAGAACATAACTTCTTTATGTGAGAGTGTTCAATCTCGCCGTTTGTTCTTACACATGGGTAGCGTCCTTAGCTCCTTGACCCTGAGAAACTCACGGAAGAACGTTCCTGAGCACAGTGGAACCAAAAGTTGCTCTGTCCCTGGAAATCCTATCCACTTTATAATGAGTGATAAATGTATGTGGTTTAGACCATGTGGCGGCCGCACAAATAGTGTCCAAAGGCAAGCGAGCCGCATGAGCCAAGGACGTAGAAACAGCTCTAGCAGAATGTCCTTTTGGTTTGGTGGGCAAACTGTGACCAGAAGCAGCATAAACGAAGGAAATACAATCAGTTAGCTATTTGGAGAGAGTACGCTTAGTGACTGCCATGCCCTTTTTGTTGTCCGCAAAGGCCACAAATAGTTGGGTCTGCCTTTCTATGATCTTTAGTTCTATCCAGCTAGAATCTGAGTTGTCTATGAACATCTAATTTGTGCAACATATATTCTAGCTTATTGGAATGATTTTTGAAAAATTTGGGAAGCTCAATAGATTGATTAATGTTGTTAACTGAACAAACCTTAGGGAGGAAGGAAGGGTTGGTGCGTAAAGATACCCTGTCCGGGTGAAAAATTAAATATGGCTGTTTAATGGAGAGAGCTTGAAGTTCCGACACTCGTCTGGCTGAAGTGATAGCTACTAGAAAGAGAGTTTTCCAGGACAAGAACTTTAGGGAACAAGAAGAAGCTGGTTCAAAGGGTGGTAACATTAGCTAGGATAGAAGGAGGTTTAAGTTCCAAGGAGCCGTAGGAACCTTAACCGGTGGTCTAAGATGAAAGGAGCCTTTCAAAAAGGCTTTACAAAGCCTATGAGACATAATGGGCGCTCCATTTTCTCCTACATGAAAGTTAGAAATAGCAGCCAACTGAACCCTCAAGGTGGCAGAAGAGGCTCCTTGGTGAAACAGCATGGATAGGAACTCTAAGACCTTGTTTAGCTGGGCTATTAAGGGATCTAAATGCTGTGCAGTCGCCCAGTAGACAAAACGTTTCCACTTACTGGTATAAATTCTTGTAGTGGAAGCCTTATGAGAGGCTACTAGAATGTCTTGAATCGCCGAAGGGAGAAGATCAGACCTGGCTAGGAAGGGAAGCGGAGCAGCCAAGCTGCTAATCTGAGGGACAGGAGCGACGGGTGGGGAGCTCCTGACGAATGAGTCAGCAGGTCTGGCACCGGGTCCAGAATCCATGGCTCCCGAATTTGGTGTGCTTGAAGAAAGGGGAAACAAATCTGACGAGGCCAGAATGGGGCAATGAGAATTACAGTCCTTTCTAGGTCTTTGGCTTTCTGTAGAAATCTTGGTATCAGAGGAATCGGGGGGAAAGCGTATAGGAGACCCGGGGGCCAATCATGAATCAGAGCGTCCCTGGGGACATCCCCTGGAGGGGGTAACAGGGCAAAGTAGCTTCTGCATTTGGCGTTCACTGGAGACGCAAACAGATCGCAGCAAGGCTGGCCCCACTCGCGGAATATCCTTTCTGCTATTGTCTGGTTGAGGGACCACTCGTGAGGCAACAGGATGGCTCTGCTCAACTTGTCCGCTATGACGTTGGATAACCCCGGGATGTGCGATGCTATCAGAAAGCGACCCATGGACTCTGCCCATTGCCAAATTCTCATGGCCTCTCTGCACAACTGATAAGACCTGGTTCCTCCTTGTTTGTTTATGTACCAAACTACAGACATGTTGTCCGTTTGAACTGCAATGGTCCCCAGAGGTAGAAGGGGGGAAAAGTGTTGCAACGCTAGAAACACTGCCCTCATCTCCAGGACACTGATATGCAGGTTGTACTCTAAATTGGTCCATTCGCCTTGGACTGTCTGTCCCTGAAAGATGCCCCCCCCCCCACCCTATCAAGGAAGCGTCCGTGGTCACTGTGGCTGTTGATGTGGGTAACACAAAAGGTCGGCCGCTGTCGAGATTGTGATTCTGTAACCACCAAGACAGGTGTGTTTTGCAGGTGTTTGTGATGTGAATTTGGTGTGATAGCGGTAACTGTTGGAACGACCATTGTGCGAACAGCAGCCATTGGAGAAATCTCATGTGTAGTCTCCCCATGGGAACTGCAATGAGGGAAGCTGACATGAGCCCCAAGACTTTCAAGACTAGTTTGGCTGGGGATTTCTTGGACAACAGAAGAGATATGTGTTCCTGCAGGGAAGCTATTCTTGTGGCGGGAAGTCTTAGAAGCAAGGAACGTGTATCCAAATCTGCCCCTATAAATGAAATATGCTGTGATGGCTGTAAGGCAGATTTTTCAAAATTTATCGAAATCCCTGGGTGAACACAAAGGCTGAGTGTGTAATCCCTGGCCTGCATCAGTCGACGCTTGGTGGTGGCAGAAAGGAGCCAGTCGTCCAGATACGGAAACACCCGGAATCCTAGGCGTCTCAGGTGAGACGCTACCACTGCCATGCATTTGGTGAAAACCCTGGGGGCTGAGGTTAAACCAAAGGGCAGGGCGCGAAACTGAAAGTGGCTGGCTCCTAGCCGGAAGCGCAGGTGATCTCTGGACGCTCTGGCCATTTTGATGTGGTAGTATGCGTCCTTGAGATCTATTGAGCACATCCAGTCGTCCTTCTGTAAAAACGGAAGGATCGATTGAAGCGTGACCATCCGGAACTTTTCTTTCTTCACAAAGTTGTTGAGATTGCTTAGGTCCAGAATAGGCCTCCAGTCCCCTGTCTTTTTTGGAACTAAAAAGAACCTTAAGTAAGTTCCGGATCCTCGCTGGTCCGCCGGGACTGGTTGGATGACCCTTTTTTCGAGCAGCTTTGAAATTTCTATAGCTGCAAGTTCTCGCAGATGGGGCGGTACATCTGGGATTCTTTTTTGTGGTAATGGGGGAAATAGAAATGGGATTGTGTAACCTCTGGTAATAATGCTTTTTACCCATTTGTCTGAAGTAAGGCTTTGCCAGGCCTGAGGGTATAAAGCCAAGAGATCCCCGACTGCCTCCAGAGCAGGACAGTCGGGCCTCCTTTCAGGAGTGCTGAAAAGGCTTCCCAGGAATGGTATCCCTGTCGCCTTGGTTCTGCGGACCACCTCTGCCACCCGGGCGGCGTCTTCCACTTCTGCCCCCCCCCTGCCTCTAGAGGGGGCATCACCCTGTGTGCTTGGGAAAGAACTCTGGGGTTTGCAAAACCACATTTTCCCACCTCGTTGCCCTTTGGGGTACGGTCTGGAATGGGTGGAAAAACGGACTCCGACAGCAGAGTCTTTCCCTCCTGCTCACACCGGGTCAGGGTCTCCTTTACTTTGGGGCCAAAAAGAGTGGCACCGTCAAAGGGGGCGTTAGTAAAAGAAGACTTGAAGGCTTCCGCAAAGGAGCACAGGCGCATCCAGGATTGTCTACGAAGAGCAACCGCTGAAGCCGCAGCCCTACTCGACCCTTCGGCTGCATACGAGATGAGCCTCATGGACGAGTTTACGATAGATGTAAGGGTATTGAGTTGTGCTGTAACCTTATCCGAGACAGCAGCATCTGTAGTACCCTGGAGGGCATCTCCCAACTCTTTGACTAGATCCCTCTGCAAACGTGTGAAATGAGTCAAATAGTTCAGCGAACGCATGGAAAAAGTCACTGAACTGAAAATGCGCTTCCCATATCTGTCCATGGTCCTAGAATCTCTGTTAGGAGGATGGACAGACGAGGAAGATTCAGACATCTCCTTTTTCGTGGCCACTGCCACCACCATAGCGTCCACTGGAACTCCCTTGGTGAGGTATGCCTTATCTTGAGGGGCCGTGATATATTTATTAGGCTTCCTGGGAACTGGCTCCACTGTGTCAGGTGTCTCCACGCCCTCAGAGCAATTAAATCCATTAATTCGTCGAAGGGCGGAGTAACCCAGGAGGAAGAAGGGCGAGCACCGAATGCCTTCAGCAAAACTGACTCATCCTCAGAAGGGGGTAGGGCTTGCCAATCACCTCTCTGTTTCAGGATCTCCAGGATGTCAGAAAAGGAGACATCCTCCGAGGGTGATTTTGGGGACCCTTCTGACTCATCTAAGTCAGTGTCTGATGTTAAGGACTCTTGTGGAGAATCCAAGTGCCTCCGCTTAAACAATCTTTTCCTCGGAATGTCATCGGGGGGGGTCCGATGAAGCCTCCGAGGAAGAAGGGGCTCCCTCTGGGGGCGGCTGAGACACTGGTGCTCGATGCTTCAGAGTAGTCATAGGTGCAGAAGAGGACAACGGGCCTTTATGGGAGGGAGAAGTTGCTTCTGCTGAAGTAGTTGTCTGGGAAGACAAAACTTCCTCATAAGGTCGAAGGCTCCCGGCCCCCGAGCCGAGGAATCCCCCGGTTCCGAAGAACACGGAGGCATCCCCGACACGGAAGCCAAGGGCATCGACCCCGAGGACGGAGCCGAAACGATCCGTGCCGAGGCACCGAGAGGGAGAGTCGGTACCGAAACATCGGTTTGACTCTCGGTCCCGGAACCAAGGAGAGATCGACGGCTCCGCGAGTCCGGCAGTGGTTCCGACGGAGTCAAGGTCAAGGGTGCCGACCGAGAAAGAGACGGTTCTGGCACCAAGGGCTCCACAATCAGCAGATCAGCTTCCCCAGCTCCGAGGGCTGGGTAGGTCTCGGAGGAGGATCAGATGGAGACAAGGGAAGGCCTTCGAGTCTCGACACCAACTGAGAGGAGACAGCAATAAGTTTGGAAAGGGCCGTGTTCTCCATCAGCTTCTGCACCACACGATCTACATCGGTGTCGGAGAGAGGCCTGGAAGACCGCGTCGAAGGAATCAAGGACGGTGCCGATCTCAAAAGAGCCGGAGGTGGAAGCTCTGTCACCGGTTCCAAGACCAGAGGCTCCGTGACAGACAATAGTTCGATACTCGGCCCCGAAGTCTGTGGAACCGGTGAATGAACTTTAAAAGAAGTACTTGGAGCCGATGACCTGGGCTCCGAAGTCCTCGACTCCTTCGAGGATTTAGAAGTCTGGTCTGACTTGTCTAAAGCCTCTCGGAAGGCAGGCTTTAAAAGACCTCTGTCTATCAGCTTCCTGTGCCTATCTGTCATGACCCTTCCACTAAAGGAATGACATATGGAACAGTCCTCCTGAAGGTGGAGAGGGCCAAGACGTAGACACAGGAGCTATGGTTGTCGGTGACAGTCATTTTCTGTCTGCACTGACATCTTTTAAAGCCTGACTTAACATTTTCTGACATAACAGAGTCGAAAAATTGTCACAATATACAGTGAAAAAAAGGAACAATCACTACACTTAATCTTAGCCAAAGGCCGATAAGCGATGATATTAAAGTGATTAGCAGTAATGTTAGGTAAAATCCAGTAAATTTAAGCTGTCAAATCCGATATTTAGTAAGTGGGGTAGGCCCTAGGTATCCTAACTAAATATAAATGCTTTAAAACACTAATAATTTAGTCGATGGGACCCACAGACCATACACACACACACACACACACACACACACACACACACACTAACCAGTCTAACAATTCTAACAATTTTAGAAGAAATTCCTATTAGAAAAAGGTTTTATCTTATCTGAAGTTGGCTCAGAGCTCTTCAAACGATGTGATCAGTTGCAGCGGCAAACTAGATCTGGGGTAAAGGCAGAGGGAATTGTGGGATATAGGTTGGTCTCGAGCTTCTTCTGGATGTAAAGCTTGCTAAGCGGCCGACTCGGAGCCGAGGATCGGCTCCGACACCCATGTGTAAGAACAAACGGTGAGATTGAACACTCACATCTGTTGTTTTTTATGATATTAATTTATATGGATATAATTTTCACATTTTTCTAAATATCTCAACAACCAAGTAACACAAACAGAACTCCTTAGATTCATATGAAAGCTCTCAGGTAGATGAATAAAATGCTGCTTGACAGTATGTGTACAATTTGAGTGGCTGCTGAGACATTGCAAGTTGTTCACAAAGTATTACAAATGTAATAGCTACTGTTTTTACTGTGG
The DNA here is from genome assembly GCF_019279795.1 of Protopterus annectens. Taxonomy (NCBI): domain Eukaryota; kingdom Metazoa; phylum Chordata; order Ceratodontiformes; family Protopteridae; genus Protopterus; species Protopterus annectens. Next base: position 600,601,176 of record NC_056743.1, read on the forward strand.
CTTATACAATTCAATTTAAGACCTAGAACCTAAAGAATACTACCACTCTAAAACTAGTTTGTGCTGAAGAGTTTGCCGTTTATACTGCTTTTGTAACCCCTATGGTTCCAGAGATATGAACATTTGTTTGAAATGTGAGGACATAATTTATAATGTCACAAGGTTTAGGCTCTGCCAATTGGAAGTTACAGTGCAAACTTCCTGAGCTCCACTTGGGGTGAATGAGTAAGAGTATTTTAACACTTTGTATGTTGAGCACTTTTGAAGTTATTAATGCAGATATGAACAATATATACTTGATGCCTAAAGACGTCTGTAGGATGTAATTACAGAAACACCTACAGGCATCACCCAGCTGTAATGAGTTAAACGCTTGAACTTCAAATGAACAGGGATGTGATAGTACGCATCTTTTAAATCCAAGTTCAGTATGTAATTCAAATGAGGAAGATGGGGTAATAAGTTAAGTGACAGCATTTTGAACCTAGGCACTATCACAAACTGGTTCATGAATGAAAGGTCCAAGACTGGTCTCCAAGAACATTCATAAATAAAATCCTTTCCTAATGGTGAAGGGTAAACCACCATCACCCCCTGAGACAACACGTGTTGTAAGACAGAAGAAACAGAAGGGTTGGATTTGACGGTTGAGAAGGAATCCCCTGAAAAAGACTGAGAGACTCCCACTGCCATTTGTAGCATTGATTGATGATACATTTGTATAAAATAATTTGCTACCAAAGAGAAGAGTGGAGATTCAGACATTTTGGGTGCATTAAGGGAGTGCCAAGGTGTGTGTGTGTGGGGGGGGGGGGGGGGGCAGCTTTCTTTTTGGAACCTCACTGCAATTGCTTTGTAAAGCTTTACTTACCAGCATTTTGTGGGATTATTTATTTTGCTTTAAAATGAGAATGCAGCTAGGCAAATCTCCTCAAAACAGGTCCAGTGGCAGCAGCCCTGGAAGTAGTATCTACAGAGTCACAGACTAATTTTAAACAATGAGCAGTGACTTGTGAAACAGAAGAAACCAAAGTACACAAAAGTAGATTTCTTCTCACAATAGGAAACTGCTGGCAAAACATTCCTCATACTTTCACAATTAGCCAGCATAAACTTCCAATTATAAGCCTGACAACTTAGATATTTAAAAATTAAAGTAGCAGAACCCTTCTCTTTTTTATGAAACTTGTCAAAAACCTTCCCATCCTTGTCAGAAGGAGAGGGACTGGGATTAAAATTCTTAGCAGCAGCTGGATTTGCTAATGCAACAGCTGATGAGTCACATCTGAAATTGGTGTATAAAAATCTTAGAAGACTGAATTACTTTTTAGGGGCAGCAGACTCACGAAAACTGAAGGTTGCGACAAAAACTTCCTTCAAAGCAGACCAAATAGGAGATCTGGAAATACCAACTGCAACAAATCATATTTTCTGACGGATTGAGAAATCTATTTTCCAATGAAAACATGGATCACCCTGGAAATAGTCACAGAGAATGAATCGTTTACCCGAAGAAAAAGAAAAAAGTACAGTTTTGTACCTACCATAAATGTAGATGTCCGAGAGGTATGCATCTGCAGTCCTAACAAATGGGTTGTCCTGCCTCAGGCAGCCCTTCGGTCGGCCGGATTCCAAAGTCTGGGTCTGGCCTCGGCTGATGTCGCACTTCACCCGACGTCATAGCTGCAGTTCAGCGGGTATAAAGGCATCAGCCGACGCCATTTTCCTCAGTGTTTCTTGCCCCAGATGCCAGGTGCCCTCTAGGAAGGCTAAATTTGGATAAATGCAAATGTTTCCAAACAATAGAGAGCAAATAGAAATAAACATGTATATACATATATACAAACAAATACACCATAATAGATTCCCCCAGCTAGCTACAAGATGGGCAAATACCCTAGGAGTACCACAGAGGGGAAGGAGGGTGGGTAATCCTGACTGCAGATGCATACCTCTCGGACATCTACATTTATGGTAGGTACAAAACTGTACTATGTTCTTCAAGGATGCATCTGCAGTCCTAACAAATGGGTAGAATACCATAGCCAAACTGGGAGTGGAGGCACTAAGGAGGCACTAAGAGTTTATGGTGTAGTTAAGATCCCTTGCAAAACAGCAGTGGCAAAACCTGCTCGGGATCTGGAGTATAAAGGTAGATTATAATGCTTGGCAAATGTATGCACGGAGCTCCAAGTAGCAGCCTCTAAAATGTCTTTGGTAGCCACTCCTCGTAAGAAAGCTGTAGTAGTGGCTGTAGCCCTTGTGGAGTGAGGTCTGATGTTTTCTGGAGTTGCCTTTCCATGAAAAGAGTAACAAAATCTAATGCAATTTCCTATCCATTTTGAGATTGTTTGTTTGGAAATTGCTTTTCCTTCCATTCCTGTTGCATATGCTACCAGAAGCTGGTCAGTTTTTCTATTGTTCTTGGTTCTGTCCAAGTAGTAGCGCAATTGTCTGTGCACATCCAAGGTATGCAGTAATCTTTCCCCCCTGTTCTGCGGGTTGGGGAAGAATGTTTGTAGGTGTATCGCTTGGTTTAAAGATACCCTGGAGACCACTTTTGGCATAAAGGTAGGATTAGTTCTCATGGACACTCTATCCTGATGGAAGATAAGGAAGGGTTGTACTGCCATTAATGCCTGTAATTCAGAAACCCTTCTAGCTGAAGTGATTGCAAGCAGGAATGCAGTTTTCCAAGAAAAGTACTGTAATTCTGCTGTTGCTGCTGGTTCAAAAGGGGGAAGTGTCAACTTTTCTAACACAAAGTTCAAGTCCCATGTAGGCAATGGTGGTTTCCTTGGTGGCTTTACATTTTTAATTCCTCTCAGAAACTGCCTGAGTAGAGGTTGAGAAAAGACTGGAGGATCCATGTTGTATTGTGCTGAATTTGCTGATGCATGAATCTTAATGGAGGAGTAAGACAGGCCATTGTGGAAAAGCTCTGCTAAATATTCCAGGATGTTAGCTATGTTTGCCAATGATGCATCTACTCCTTTTGTTGTACTCCAAATGAGATATCTTTTCCAATTTGCTGAATAAGTTTTCCTTGTTGAGGGTCTGCGAGCCTCCAAGATAATGTCTTTAACCCTTTGAGATAAATCTGGGTTATGTTGTCTTATGTAATGTTCCAAGCAGCTAGCTGCAGTGTTTTCAAGTTTGGATGCAGGATTTTGAAGTTGTTCTGTGTTAGCAGCAGAGGTAGTAGGGGTAGAGGCCATGCGTGTTCCCGAGACATACTCCTTAGTAGCGGTACCAATGTTGCCTCGGCCAGTCTGGAGCTATCAAGATGATCCTTGGGTGATCTTCTTTGATCTTCAGTAGCACTTTGTGCATCAAAGGGAGAGGTGGGAATGCATATGCTGTCAGGTTTTCCCAACTGAAGGATAGGGAGTCCACCTTCCAAGCAAGTGGGTGGTAAGTCCTTGTGCAGAATTTTTTCAACTGGTGGTTGTGTGGGGATGCGAACAGGTCTATTTCTGGTAGTCCCCATTTCCTTGTAATGGATTTGAAGATGTCTGGATGCAGCATCCATTCGTGGGCATCCGTGGTAGTTCTGCTTAAGATGTCTGCTAGAATATTTTCTTTTCCTGGCACAAATATGGCCTGGAGCTGAATGTTGAGGTTCAGGGCCACATTCCAGAGGTCCATTGCCATCCGGCATAGAGGATATGAATGTGTGCCTCCCTGTTTGTTGATATACCACATAACTGTGGTGTTGTCCGTTCTTATCAGCAAATGACCCTGTTGAAGAAACGGTCTGAATGTCTGAATTGCCTGCTTTACTGCCAGCATCTCTTTTTGATTTATGTGTAGGTTCAACTGGTCTTGAGTCCATAAGCCTTGTATGCACTTGTCCACCATGTGTGCCCCCCAACCGAGGTCTGAGGCGTCCGTGGTGATAGTCTGGTTTGGGTGAGGCCTGTGGAAGGGCAGTCCTTTGTTCAACTGACAGGCCTGGGCCCACCACTGGAATTCTTGCTTCAGGCATGGAATTATTGGAATTTGGGTTTCTAGGCTGTGCTTGTGCTGAGACCATAAATTCCTCAGATACCATTGCAACTTCCTTATATGTAGTCTGGCATGTGGAATCAATATTATGCAGGATGCCATGTAACCCAGGGCTTGCAGGATTTTCCTTGCTGTAAGCTGGTTCTGTGCTGTTAATGCCATGAAATAAGGTGGTAGTTGCTTCTGCTTTTCTGCTGTGAGGAATGCCATCTGGTTTGATGTGTCCAGTTCTGCACCCAAGAAAGTTATCCTTTGGGATGGGATCAGCCTTTACTTTTTTGTGTTGACTGTGTATCCCAGGGCTTGTAGTAGGTGAATAACCTTTTTCAAATCTTTTGTTAATTTGTCTTTGCTGTCCGCTTGTAACAGGCAGTCGTCCAGGTATGGATAAATTTGAATTCCCTGAAGCCTGCAATGAGCAATTACTGATGCCAGGCATTTCGTGAATACTCTGGGTGCAGTAGATAAGCCAAAAGGCAATGCTGAGAATTGATAATGCTCTGATCCTGCAAGAAATCTGAGGTATCTTCTGCAATTTGGTCGTATGGGGACATGCAGGTATGCCTCCTTGAGATCCAGAGTCACCAGCCATGACTCCTTGCCCAGCATGGGAAGAAGTTGCTGTAGGGTCAGCATCTTGAATTTTGGAACAATCAGATATGTGTTCAGAGCGGACAGGTCGAGGATAGGTCTCCATTGGTTTTCCTTTCTTGGTACCAGGAAAAGCCTGGAATAAAATCCTTGTCCTTGTTCCATAGCCGGTACCTTTTCTATAGTTCTCATCCTTAGTACGTGGTCTATTTGCTGTAGAGCGTTTGTCTTTTGGTTTGGAGGTAGGTTTGGCATTCCTCTCTTCCTTGGAAGAGTATGGAAGTGAAACCTGTAGCCTTTGTCTATTGTCTGCAAAATCCATTTGTCTCCTGTAATGTAATGCCAATTTACTGAAAATAAGGCTAACTTTCCGCCTAAGGGTGCTTCTAGTTGTTCCCTGGTAGGCGGTTTCAGAGCCAAGTCACTGTGATTGTCCTGTGGAAGTGGTAGTGGCTGGATCTGTGGCAGTACTTCTCTGGCTGTTAGGCTGCCACTGACGTCCCCCGTAGGCACCTCTGGATTGACCTCTGCCTCTTGGGCGTCTATTTCTGCTTCTCTGTGCTCTTGTGGTGTCTGGAAAGGACCAATTCTTGGAAGGCCAGTTCCTACTAAACCTCGGAGGCTGGACCTGTAAGAAATCCTTGACTGTCTGGACAGATTTAGCTTTTTCTTCCACCTTCTTCAACACTTGCTGTGCAGGAGAACCAAACAAACTGTGCTTTTCCATGGGAGCATCTAGAAGCTTGGACTTTACATGGTCTGGTAAGGATTGCTCTTTTAACCATGCATGCCTTCTGATCACTGTACCAGTCATAGCTGATCTAAAGGAAGCCTCCAGTGCATCATAGCCGCATTTTAAGGAATGATTACTGACCTGCTGAGTGTTATGTACCAAATCCTGAAGGGACTTACGGTCTAAAGGCTCAGGTGAGGACAGTTTTTTAGTTAGCTGATCTAACAGGAATTCCTGATATTGAATCATGTGGAATTGACAGTTTAAGGCCCTGGCCGAAAGAGTAGCAGAAGTATACACTTTTTTACCCCATCTCTCTAAAGCCCTAGATTCTCTTTCAAAGGGGAGGGGTTTTTTGGTAGAGGCAGCTGCTACAGCTTTGGGGCCCTGTGAAATAGTTTCAGGATCTGCAATAGGAGCCTTATACAAGTGATAATGTGTGTCCGGAACCCTGTAGTATCTGTCGGGCTTAGCAGGGGCCGGAGGAAGAGAGTCAGGAACAGTACAAGCATCATTAAATGCATCATCCACAACTGTAAGTACTGGAGGAATGGCTAAAGGCCTATGCTGTGGCAAGTGTAAAAAGGTCCTAAGCCTTTTCCTAGAGTCTGAAAAATCCTGGCCCTGCCATTGAAATTGTTCTCTCATAGCATGCAAAGTTTCCCCAAAAGAAAATTCCTCAGGAGGAGAGGCAGAAGGGATGGAGTCTTCTGCATCTGAGTCCTCATATGGAGAATAAGGGCCTTCTGGGGGATTTGTATTGTCTGAATCACCAGAGGAGTAATCAGTAGAAACTGGCTCAGGGGGCTCTGCTCTAGGCCTCTTCTCTGGAGGGGGGTGAGAGGCCCTGTCAGGGTGAGGCTGGGATCCCCTGATCAAAGAAATGAGATCCTCTGCTAGGCTAAGCATTTGAGTACTAGAGCTAGGCCTGTGAGAGGGGGTTTTAGCAGGCACGGTCTTTGTTGATTTAGCTGCTTTAGCCCTGGCAAAAGCCTTAATTAACATGGATGCAGGGGGCCTAGCAGCTCCACGTGCAGGAGTAGATATATCTAAGGGGATAGTATCTGATAAATCCTGAGAACCTGTAAGAGCAGGTGGAATTTCCGTAGCAGATTCAGCCATGCTGGATGAGGCCTCGGTTGTAGGAGGCATGCTTTCGGCCGAAGGAAGAATCATGACTCGGTTTCAGCCGAAACCGAGACACTCGCGGTTGGCTTAACCGCGGTTTCGGCCGAAACCGCGGACCGCGAGTGTCAGTCCTTTTCCTTACGCTTTTTAGCTAATTGTGAAGTCGGAGTCTCCGACGGCATGTTATAAGCAAAAGCAGAGCCGAAAAACTCCTCTGCAAACTCCGACCGACGTCTAAGTGTCCGTCGGTTGAAGGAAGCACAGGCTAGACAAGCTGCTACGTCGTGGTCTGGGCCTAAACAAGGTAGGCAGTAAGAGTGGAAATCTTTATGAGGTATTTGTTTCCCACAAGTTAAACAGTTATTCACTTTTTCTGACATTGACTGAGGCAAGAAAGAGTCCCCAACGGGGTACTTAGCTTTTTAGAAGTCTTCGGTAGTAGCAATCTCTGGTTCTGATCGACCGGCACTTGCGAACAGCTTCTGCTTCGGGCGCCACGCGGCAAGAAAGACTGAGGAAAATGGCGTCGGCTGATGCCTTTATACCCGCTGAACTGCAGCTATGACGTCGGGTGAAGTGCGACATCAGCCGAGGCCAGACCCAGACTTTGGAATCCGGCTGACCGAAGGGCTGCCTGAGGCAGGACAACCCATTTGTTAGGACTGCAGATGCATCCTTGAAGGACATAATTTTCTCCTCAGAATCTGAATCAGAAACTTGAGAAGACAAAACTGCATCTTTCCCTTCACATTCCCCTACAGGTTCAATCTCTTGAACCTCATATCAGGGCAATATGAATTTATTTTTCTTACTAGAAAGATTTATGAGGAGGGTCAAGACCCTGTATAAGATCCTGAGATAAACATAATAAAATGACTCCTGGCCAGAAGAAAGTACAGCTGCCTAAGTCCTACTTACCTGCAACAACAGATGTTCGAATTCCTCACTGCCACAGTGGCATTTGTTTTTTTTGCCAAGGTAACTCAGTACTGGCCAGCTTTCAGAAGTTCAAGAATCTCCCCTCCCCTCTCTTCCTGTGACAGCTGACTGGCTGAGCATATCCTGAGAGAGAAGCCATCAGCTGTCAGTGGAAGTAAGCGCTCAGGCTTTTTAACTTCTACAAAGCAGGAAAGTACCTGAAGCCAGAATTATCTAACAAGAGTAAATTTGCAACCAATCACAGTACCATATAAAAAAACAAATTCAACAAGTGAATTAAAGAAACCCACCACAACTATGTACAATCTGGGGGATTGCAGATGGATACTACCACTGAGGCAGTGAGGAATTTGAACATCTACTGTTATAGGTAAGAACGACTTACACAACTGAACTAGGTTCATCATTCTCACTGCCTCAGTGGTATTTTAGATAGATTCTCAAAGCTTGTATTACCTGAGAGGTGGAAGTATAAGGATCCAGAAGCCCCTGAAGAATGGTCCTGGAAAAGCCTGCTCTGGACCTTGAAAAGGAATTCAGTTAGCAATGCTTTGTGATGGTATGAACAGAGGACCATGATGCTGCTTCTGTAATACTTGTACAGTTCACCCCTTTCCAATATGCCATGAAAAATGATAAGGCCTTAGTCGAGTACGCCTTTATCTTGCCTGGAATAGATTTACTATGGTGAGAGTAACAGAAAACAAGAGCAAAGGCCACCCATCATGTAATAGCTTGCTTAAAGACAGGTCGACCTTCTTTAGCCACCACATACGAGACAAGCAACTGTTCAACATTCCTGAAGGGCTTTGTTTCATCAAGATGCAACCTAAGCTACCTGTGCACATACAAGGTACGTAGAACCTTTTCTTCCTTATTTTATGGATCAAGATAGAACACTGGGTGACTGATGACTTGATTCAAGTTTAATTCATAAACAACTTCAAGAATTAATGAGATTAGTCTGCAACACAACCCTGTCCTTGTGAAAAATCAGACAGGGTTGGTCCACCATGAGAGCTTGCAGCTCCGAGACTCACTTTGCAGATGTCAGAGCAATGAGTAAAACAGTTTTCCAAGTAATGAACCATAAAGCAAACAGAAAGTTGGGTTTAAAAGGAGGCATGGTCAATATTTCAATAACAATGTTGAGATCCCAGGGGGGAGGAATTTGCTTTTGAGGGGGTCTCACATGCAACACTCAATTCATAAACTGTTTCACCCAAAAAAGAGACAAAAGAGGGGGATCCATGGGCAGACAAGTTGTGATGGCCATAAGATGCATCTTGATAGAAGCCTATAGCAAACTATCTCTAAGTAGCTGGGTTGAAACTCTCTTAAGACCTCTGTTATTGGCTGGGCACCATCTAGAAAACCTCTTCCACTTGTAAATGTAAAAATTTTCTAGCTGCAATTTTTCTTGCCTCCTTAAATATCTGCTGCACATCCTCATGGAACAAGTACCTAAACTGTAACAGAATAAAATTCCAGGCTGTCTGTTGCAATTGTTCCAAGTTGGGTGTACCATTCGCCCGTGATACTGTGTGAGCAGGTCCAGTCTCCGAGGAAGTCTGTGGTAATTGCCCTTGGCCAGTTCCATTACAAAGGAGAACCAACTTTCTACCAAGCATGGCTGCATGTAGGTCTTAAACAGAATTTTTACAGGAGGCAAAGAGATATACTTGAGGTGTTCCTGACATCTAGACCAACTCCTGAAAGGCATGTACATGCAGCTTCCAATTGTGGTGGTCTACCCAGGATCCGCTTAGTCTGTCCAATACTGCACTTTATTCTGACAGAATGTACAAAGCCTGAAGAGTCAGACAATGCTGTACAGCCAGCTTCTAGGCCACCACTGCCATCTGGTAAAAAGGGTATGATCTTGTATCCCTTTGCTTATTCAGGTATCAAATCATGGTAGTGTTGTCACTGTACACTGGGAGAAGCTGGAATCCATAAGAGGTGAAGAACTTTTAACTCATTAATCATTGCCAACATTTCCTTTATATTTATGTGCTTTGGCATGTCCTGAGGACCCACCGAGCCTTGCACTTGAACTACCATGGGCACTACTCACCACACAAAACTGAACAGTCCACTGGAAAGATTGGACTGGGGTCTGAAGAGAGAGAAATGAAGTCCTGGACTCAGAGAGAAATGATCTCTCCACCACTGCAGTTCTTGTTTCACAAATCGTAGTATTGTTTCTTGGAAATCCAAAGGATGAAGGTGCTGGGTCCAAAAATTCAAGTACCACTGAATTTTTCTAATCTGTAGTCTGCCTAGTAGCATCATGGGGATCACTGGTGCCATGAGGAGAAGAATTCTGAGGAACTCTCTTGCTGAAGCCATGTCTAGAACATAGAACTCCCAAGAAAATGCACTGATAAGTCAGAACTTTATCTTCTGTCAGGAAGGCCATCCTTTTTACTGTGTCTATCCAGCACCCAAAAAAACAAAACATTTCATCAAGAGGGTGTGAAGAAGAACTTCAGAAGTTTCGATCTGAAGCCCAGGTGGAAAGGAAGGATGTGACCTTTTCCAAGGACTCCAAGCACCTGGATACAGAATCTGAACAAATCAGTAAGACATCTAAATAAGGAGAAATGTGGATGCCTAGTGTTCTGGGGCCAGACACTTTCCACTCAAGGTGCAGTAGATAGCCCAAAGGATAAAACAGAAAACTGATAACATAAGACAAACAGTAAATATCAAAACTTTACAGAAACTGGAGCAACAGGAGTATGATAAGCATCCTTGAGATCTTGAGTCACCATGAAACAGTAGTCTGGAAGCAACAGTAAGATAAGCATTTTTAATTCTGGATCTTTTACAAAGGTGCTTAGAAAGGACAAATCTAGGACAGGTCTCCAGCAGTGCTCCTGTTTTAGTACCAAAAAGATTTTGCAGTAAAATCCTTTGCCTTTGTATATCACAAGCACTGGTTCTAGGACCCCTGCTTCCACCATTTGATGAAGCACTGGAGGAAACAGGTGTCTGGTATAGCATGTGTGGGGAACTTAGCCTGAAAGGGGGAGGATTTTCTGTCCACTGCCAAAGGTATCCTCTACGAATTATTCTCAGAACCCATTTGTCTGAGGCTATTAGTGGCCAAGGCTGCACAGTTGAGAGACAGCCTGTGGGAAAGAGGAAGACAAGACGGAATAGCATTGAGGGTGGGGGTGCTCTGTGACTCAGCATAGTCATTCCTTTATAGGAGGTTGACCCTTTTTTGGAAAGGAACCCCTCGTTTGGTTATGAAGAATTATCCTCCTGCCATTTCTTTGTGGATCCCTGTCTTTTGCTTGCCTGGGATTTCTGTTTGTTCTGCCTCAAAAAGATGCCTTGTTTGGGGAGAACTTGGGTACATGAAACATTGTAGATACCCCATGTACTAATTTGCCTCCATCATCCCACTGTTTGAGAATCTGTGAAACAGTGGGTCTAAACACTGTGCTTTCAAATTTAGGATTTTAAATCACAGAAGTTCTGATTATGTAACCAAGCATACCATCTTAGCAGAAGCAGCAGTGTTTCTCAAGAATGCATCTGCACATTCAAGCATACCTCTCAAAGAATGTACCAACACTGTAGTCAAATTAAAAACAATTTTATTCCCAAAAGATGTCCACTCTGCAGGTAAGGTTGCAGCAAAATCATCCAAACTGTACGCATACTGTAAAATACATTTCCACATATAGGCTTGATAAATTAAACATGGTAAAGGCTAGAGTAACAGAAAAAGACAACCTTTTTCCCCTGGTGATCTAACCATTTCCCTCTTTATTGGAGGGTGCTGGATTAGATGAAGCCAAGGACTTTGTATTTGAGAAAGTAACTAGGGAGATCAAAGCTGGGTCAGCAGTCAAATAAGAGAAACCTGTCATATCTAAGCAGGCCCTATATTTTCTATGAGCCATTTTAGGGATTTCTAGAACAGATACTGGTGTCGTGTCCTGCAGGCAGCTTTATAAACATCTTCCAAGGTCGGTAAGGGGGAGGGGGCATAGTCACACAACTGGGCATCTTGTCCTCTACAAGGTTGTGTACCATGCCTAGTTGTGTTTTTTTTCGCCTGAGTATTCCCAAGCAAAAACATTACTAAATCTAGTAATTGTTTGAGGATAAGTGAACACTTGATTGGACTTAAGGTCAGGTTCTTCCAAAGAATCAGAGTAGCTGGAATCGGTGCCAACTGGGAAATTACTACTGTCCTCATCATTCTCAGACAGAAAGGTCTCTAGCCAATCTAGCGCTACAGCCATGTATGGGAACACAACTCAGAGAATTAGCCGTATCAAGAACACTGAGTCGAGGAAACCACATCAGCCTTATAAACAACTACAATCAGATCATCAGCTGTATGGTGAAACTTCTGCTTCTTGTTCTTGTGAACTTCATTACTAAAATATCTAAGAAGAGAGTATTACATCTAGCATGGGGTCTACCTAAACGGTTTTGTATTCCATGCCTGTGGCAGGAACAGCCCCAGAGGATATGTCTTGAAACGGAGGAGTTTAAAACGTTAACGCAAGGCTAATACTCAGGTGACTAGACATATAATTTGGAGCACTCTGTATTTGTTATATACACACAAATCCCCTCACCCTAATACACAAGTACATGCATTTATGACATTCAACTGAAATTTATTCAGGTTGATTAGTGACATATAACAATTTTTATGTACACAATAACAAATATTGTTTTTTGGATGTTTTAGCTGGCCTTTTCATGTATATTTATGCATTCTTTGTATATGTACATATGAATTTGAGTATTATGTGAAGTGACTAAACATGTGACTATGAATCTGGTTTTAAATATGGCTACCATTCTTTTAACTAGTGTCTGATGAAGTTGAGTGTAAGAATACTTGACGAAAGCGCTAACCATAAAAATTTAAGAATTACTGTTGCCTGCATATTTTTTGTTGTTTTTCAGATATGTCTAATCCCCATTCCATAGAGGCCGGCAAAGCTACAATACAGAAAGAGATGCAGCAAAAGGTAAGAGGACTGTAGGCTGAGCAGTGGCCCCAAATGAATCACTAGACATGGGTTGAGGCATATTTTTATTTTTTTTCCTTTGTTTTAGAAGCAGGTACCTGAGTTAGATCCATCAAGTCAGAGGAGAGAACACCTGTCACAATAATAAACTGGCAGTACTGGATAATGTATTATAATACGCTCTTAAACATTTGTAGTAATAATATCCCCAGACAACTATACTCTGCCAATATGTGCCATTACAAAAACAGTTGAAATGGGTTCAGAATTCTTTATCTGGGAGGGGAAGGGGGCAAGAGTCAAGTGAAGTTTATCCTTCCAATACAACAAGATGGTTTGGGATTACTTGATTTGAAAGGGTATTTCAGAACTACACAGTAAAGACCATTATACATAGCACAAGAGGAAAGCTATAAATCAAAGTGGAAAGGGATGATAAGGAAAGAGGTGAGAGGCTCGAGAAATCAGGAGAGACCAGGATTTTGGATTCAGATCCTTAAGGTGAATTAACAATAACCATAGAGAAAAAAGAAGTTATGTACTCACTATAACGTTTCATGTTGGTTGTCCAGTATCTCGCCTTCAGTCTTGCTGTTTGGGTTCTGAGCCGAAACCGCCTAAAATAAACTCCTCAGAACAGTGGAACCAAAGGATGCCCTGTTTCGAGAGGCCACATCTACTCTGTAATGAGTAATAAAAGGCATGAGGGTTAACTCATGCAGCAGCAGCATAAATTGAATCCAATGGAAGTCTGGACTGAAAGGTGATGATGGTAGATGCTGCTCTAGTTGAATGCCCTTTGATTTTCCCTTGTGGTTCCTTATTGTGGGAATTATAGACATATGTGATGGTCTCAATAAGCCATTTGGACAAAGTAACTTTTGAGATTGCCAAATCTTTTTTATTTTCTGAATAAGAGACAAACAATTGGTCTGACTTTCTAAATTATTTGGTCCTATGGAAGTAAAAATGCAACTGCCTATGCACATCCAGTTGGTGGAGATAATACTCTGCCTTGTTGCCATAGTTTGGAAAAAAAAGTGGTAATTCTATATTTTGATTTAAATTGGCTTGAGAACAAACTTTCAGCAGGAAGGAAGGATTTGTTCTGAGGGAAACTCTATCTTTGTGGAAGATAAAATAAGGTGGACGGATAGACAAGGCTTGCAAGTCTGATACTTCCCTGGCTGAAGTAATGGCTGTCAGGAAGAGTGTTTTTCCAAGATAAAAATTTTCATGAACAAGATGATGCTGGTTCTAAAGGAGGCAGAATCAAAGATGATAATACTAGATTAATACTAGATTGAGGTGCCAAGGAGGAGGAGGTCCTCTTAAGGGAGGTCTTAACAGAAAGGTACCCTTGAGGAAGGCGTTGCATAGTCTATGAGACAGTAGACTAGATCCTGATTCTCCCACATGATAATCAGAAATAGCAGATAACTGAACTCAAATAGTGGCTGCCGCTGCCCCTTGATTAAAGGTAATTCCAGGATTGCAGGTATAGATGCTGTAAAAGGATATAGGTGGCTTTTGTCAGCCCAACAAGAGAACCTCTTCCATTTGCTTGCATGGAGATTCCTAGTCTGCTTGTGCAAGGAGTCTAGAATGTGACAAACTGCAGGGGACAATTACGGAAGCCAGGCGAAGAGCAGAAGTGGAGCAGCCAAGCTGTCAGCTTGAGGGTGTGGAGTGCAGGATGGAGCATTCCTGACTGATGCGTTAGAAGATCCGGCACTGGGTCCAGGATCCATGGGTTCTCCTGAAGGTAGGGCCAAAGGAAGGGGAACCAAATCTGACAAGGACAGTATGGCACAATGTGAATTAACCTGCGACTTAACTCTGCTTTCTGTATAACCTTTGGAATCAAGGGAAACAGGGGAAAGGCATAAAGACAACCCCGGGGCCAATCGTGAACCAGTACATCCCTCGGTGACTCTCCCGGAGGGGAGATTAGGGCAAAGTAGTTGCTGCATTTGGAATTGAAGGGAGTGGCAGAAAGGTTGCAGCAAGGCTGGCCCCATTTGCGAAAAATTTGGTTTGCAACTTCCTGATTGAAGGACCACTCGTGAGGCATGAGAATCGCTCTGCTTAGCCTGTCTGCTACAACGTTGGATTTCCCTTGCATATGCGTTGCTGTCAGAAAGCGTTGAGAAGATATCGCCCATTGCCACACTCTCTGGGCCTCTCGACAGAGGGTAGGATCTGGTTCCCCCCTGTTTGATGATGTACCATTCCACTGACATAGTCTGCCGGAATTGCAATAGTCCCTGTGGAAGAGAGTCCTGAAGTGCTTGCAACACCAGAAGCATGGCCCTCATCTCTAGAACACGGATATGCAAATGGTACTCGTGATCTTTCCAAACTCCTTGGACCGTCTGTCCCAGATAATGCCCAACCCCCACCTTATCTGGGATGCGTCCGTGGTTACTGTAGCGATAGGTTGGGGATGTACAAACGGTCTGCCTATAGTTACCTGAGTGGACTGAACCAAAAGTAGATCCTTCTTGCAAGATTGAGTTATGAAAAATTTCATGAGACATGGGTAACTCCAGCATGGACCATTGGGCAAAGAGTAGCCAATGCAATATTCTCATGTGAAGTTGTGCCATTGGAAGTAGTGTTATCGTCGCTGCCATAGAGCCTAGGACTTTCAGCACACATCTTGCCTGTACTCTGTTCTTGTTGAGCAAAATAATCACCTGACTGCGTAACGTCTGTATCCTTTCTTGAGGTAGTCTTACCAACATGTCATTTGTATTTAAATCTGCACCAATGAATGTAATATGCTGTGATGGCAACAAGGCAGATTTTTCTGTATTTATAGTAATACTTAGTCTTGAGAAGAGATGGATGGTGTAGTCTCTTGCTTTGATCAGTAGTTGCTTGGTGGTGGCAGTTGGAGACAGTCATCCAAGTATGGAAACACCTGGAATCCCTGGCATCTCAGATGAGCCGTGACTACTGCCAAACATTTGGTAAACACCCTGCGGGCTGTGGTGAGTTCAAAGGGCAGAGCTCTGAAATGGGAATAACTGGCTCCCACCCAGAAGTGTAGAAGTCTTCTTGACAGCCTGTCCATCTTTGTGGTAGTACGCACCCTGAAGATCTAACGAGCACATCCAATTGTCTTTTCCCAGAAACGGGAGTATAGACTGCAGTGTTACCATCCGGAACTTTGACTTTTTCACTGACTTGTTTAGTCTGCTGAGAACCAATATGGGTCTCCAGTCCCCTGTCTTTTTTGGAACTAAAAAGAACCTTGAGTAAATTCAGGAACCTAGTTGGTCTACAGGGACTTCTTGGATGACTTTTTTTTCTAGCAACTTTTGTATTTCTAGTGTTGCTTGATCTCTTTGACCGGATAGAATGTCTGGAAGGGGATGTTGTATCCTCTGGATATAATGGGCTGTACCCATTTGTCTTGAGGCAAATTCAGCCAGGCTTCTGGGTAAAGCGACCCCCCCCCCCCACGAGTGCCTCCATAGGTTGAAAGGCATGCCTCCTTTCAGGAGCGCTGGAAGGGCCTACCAGAGAACTTATCTCTGTTGCCCTGGTTTTGCAGACCCCCTTTGCTGCATGGATGGCGTCTTCCATTGTTCCCCCCCCTGCCCCTGGGGGGGAAGGATCACCACGAGTGTCAGATAAGGCTCCTTTGTATTTACGGAACCACATTTTTCTGCCCTTTTGACCTTGAGGATAAGGTCTGGTAGGAGAGGAAAAACAGACTCCAATAGCAGACAGAGTCTTACCAGCTTGTTGGCTCCTGGTGAGAGTTTCTTTCACTTTAGGCCTGAACAATGATGAGCCATCAAAGGGAGTGTCAATAAAGGAAGAATGGAAGGGTTCATCAAACTCACAAAGGCGCGTCCAGGAATGTCTACGAAGAGCTATTCCTGTGCCTGCTGCTCTGCTCGCTCCATCGGCTGCATAAAATATGAGCCGTATGGAAGAGTTGCATATGGAGGTTAAGGTTGCAAGCTGGGAGTTAACCTTATGAGTTAAGTCCTAGGCTGTTGCACCTTGCAAGGTATCTCCCAGCTCTTTTAGGAGATCCCTCTGAAGTCGCATGAAATGTGACAAATAATTCAGCGACCATAAGGTAAAGGCTGCTGAGGAGAACATACACTTCCAGTATCTGTCCATAGTATGAGAATCCTTGTTCGGTGGATGAACAGATACAGAAGCTTCAGCTAGCTCCTTTTTTGTGGCTGCTGCTGCCACCATCACTGCATCTATACAGGAACCACTTTAGTTAAATACTGCCCATCTTCCGGGGGCTAATGAACTTATTAGGCCTCTGCGAAATGGGGTCCAATGAGTCTGGAGAGTCCCACACCTTTCGGCTCACCAAACCCAGGTGTGGGTCAAAAGGTGGAGGAGCAAGGGCCAAATGCCTCCAGGTATACTGACTCATCTTCATAAGGGGAAAGGGACTTCCAGCCACCCCTCTGTTTAAGGAACTCCAGGCTGTCTGAAAAAGAGACATCCTCAGAGTGTGACATTGGGGACCCTTCTGAATCCTCTAAGTCGGTATCAGAAGTGACAGACTCAGGGGAGTTTATGTGCTTCCTCTCACACTGTCTCTTCTGAGGGACCTCCTTGGGGGGATGTTCCAGGGAGGTATCAGAAGAGGAGGATCTACGCATTGTAGCTTCCTGGGGCACTGGCTCTCTACTCTGTGGGTGATGGAGAGGTAATGAAGAGGTAGACACTGGTCCCTTAGGGGGAAGAGAGACTGGTGCCAAAGGTGGAGCAGACTCAGTTGAGAGCAGAATCTGCATCACCTTGAAAGCACCATGGTCCTGGGCCAAAAGAGACTCCAGCCCCAAGAGGCAGGGAAATCTCCTTGGCACCAAGGAGGGTGGCTCCGAGGCAGATGTGGGAGCCGAACTCACCAGAGCTGAGGCGCCGAGTGGGACTGCCGGTTCCAACAAGGGTCCGACTCGACCCCCACCCCCTCGAGCTGACCAGGGAGTGTCGGGCCCCAGGTCCCTCGGACGAAAGCATAGAGGAAACCGGAGCAGAGGTTTCAGTAGTGATTACTGGCTCCGGTGGTTCCAGCACAATGACTTCCATACTCTCTGGCTCCAAACTTGTTCAAGTTGGAGGAGGAATCTGCATAGCAGAAGGTAAAGTTTTTGTTGGCTCCAAGATCCGATGGGCTGGACTTCAGAGAATTTCAGCTAGGGCACAGGTCCGAAGCAACCTCTTCATTACCCGCTCCACGTCATCATCCAATAGCCTGGAGGATCTAGAGGAATGACTAGAAGACTTGTGGCTACCAGCCACTGACTGTAGTAAAGAAGACACTGGCACCGAGCAAACAGGCTCCAAGGATGGTGACAGTCTCCTTTTTTGGCTCGGCAACGGTTCCGATGAGACAGGTGGAACCAAGCAAGGGAGAACCATGTTTCTCAGGCCCAACAACTTTCGGAGCCAAAGGAGTATCAAGTTTGGTGCTGCTTGTCAGCTCAGACACCGGTGCCGATGAAGCAGACTTTTGAGTCTTGTCTGATTTTTGGTTTTGATTTCCTTCATCCACTTTTAATAACCCTCTCAATATAAGCTTATTCCTCCTCTCTTGCAAGACCCTGGCACTAAAAACATGACAAATGGAGCAGGTGTTTTGAAGATGGAGTGGACCCAGACAGTACACACAACTAGTGTGTCCGTCAGTAATGGACATCTTCTAAGTGCAGGAATCACACTTCTTGAATCCTGACTTGTGTTCCTTAGCTGGTTCCTTAGACATGCTAGCTATAAGGAAAAAAATCTCAATAAAAGTTAGAAAAAACTATAACTTTATAGAAAAAGAAGATAGCAAAAAACAGGTATCTACAATAAAGTATATATTTTTTTATATATAAAGAGAAGGAAAAGGAGGAGGAGAAGTATCTAAGTTAAACGACTATCACCTCCACTGGAGGAGATGCCTCTAACTTAAACGTAGTACTCCTAAAATGGAAAGAAGGAAGAAAAGGGGCAAGAATCCCCTAATTTAAACTGATTCTTGAGGAGAAAAGGCCCAAGAAAAAGATAGCTGCAAAGGTAAAATGACAAGGTTTAGAAAGCCTAAAATAGCACAAGGCTATTACGATAGAACTAGTAAGTAAAAAACAGAAAACAATTAGAAAGTAATTATTATAAAATATGTAAAACACAAACATTTTCAATCCTGAGCCAGTGAAGACAATCCCGACGCTTCAAGTGGCAAACGAGATCTAGGGAATAGTTGCTAAGCACCATGGGATAGGACTCAGCCTCGACCCAGTAGAAGCTCTTGAGCTTTAGTATAGGCAGAATCGGAGCCGATGTTTCGGCTCTGAACCCAAACAGCAAGAATGAAGGCGAGATGGGACAACATAACATTTAAAGTTATGTACTCACCATAACTATGCACATCTATGTTGTCCATTTTAATTCTTCCTCAACATATGGGTTATGGATCCAAACTCAGATTCAACTTTGCCGCCTATCTCCGACTTACAGATCCAACTCTTGAGCTCCTCCCTCTAACCATAATGCCCCAGTTAGCCTACAATACCTCAGGCTGAGTTTGCTGCCTTATACATCCTAAGATAAGAGTAAGAAGAAGGAAAACAGTAACCCAGGGCGCAAACTTGAAAGTAAAAGGTTCCAGAAAGTCCACAAGATCACTCCAGAAGATAACAGGAAGGGAAAGGAGGATAAGCAGTTGAGGAAGAAGGAAAATGGACAACACATATGCATAGTAATGGTAAGTATATAACATTAATATGGTGTCCTCCTCATTTTGCCTCAACACATGGGATAGAGTCCTCAGCTACAAGAATTTTGGGTGTCCCCTCATAAAAGGATATTCCAGAGAACAGCCAAACCAAAAACATCTCTGCTTCTAGAAGTCAAATTTAGTTTGTTATGAGTAATAACTGAAGTATAAGCATTGTGCCAGGTAGCTGTAGTGCAAATTTCATCAATAGAAGTTCTAGACCAAAAGGAAGAAGGGGCAGCCACCGATATGCTTGAATGAGGCTTGGGAAGCTTGGATAGCAAGAGGCCTTGCTGAGTATATACAAAAGAAATGCAATTAGTAATCTGTTTTTGCCAGGGTAACTTCAGAGACCAGTGATTCCAGACTGTTCAGTAAGAAAGAACCAAACAATTGGCCAGTTTTCCTGAGATTCTTAGTTCTGTGTAGATAAAAACACAGCTGTATATGTACATCTAAAAGATGTAATATGTCCTCTCCCTTATTTAAAAATTAGGGAAGACAACAGGCAGATGAATTGTTTGATTGATACTGGATTCAGACACTACTTTTGTTAAGAAAGACTGGTTGTTTTACGACAGTGAGTTACTTTATGAAACAATTTAAGGGTGTTTGGATGATACAGCCTGGAGCTCAGAAATTCTACTCACAGAAGTAATTGCTACTAGAAATGCTGTTTTCCAAAACAAAAATGTTAAATCATTTTTAACTGAAGATTCAAAAGGTTGCTATATCAACCCCTGAAGCACTACTGTAAAATGCCATGGAGGAGATTTATCTTTCACTGGGGCCCAAGTAAGAAGGTGCCTTATAAAAAAGGCCTTGCACAACTTAGAAGAAAAGGTTTTTATCCAGAATGAAAATGTGACATGGGTGCCAACTGAACTTTGATTGTGGAGAAGCTAGCACCTTCTTAAACTGAAGCTAAGAATTCTAGAACCGAAGAAACAGGAGCAGTGAAGGAATCAATTTCTTCACTAACAGCCCAAAATGAGAAACGTTTCCATTTTCCCTTGTTGATTTTCCTTGCAGAAGCTTTCTGAGAAGATAAAAATATATGTCTAACAGGGGAGGAAAGCCTGGGCTGTCGAGCTATTGTAGGAACTGGAGAAACCATGTGGTTAGTTTGAAATTCAGAATATTGGGATGTTTTATGCTTGAGGGATGTGAGAGAAGGTCTGAAGTGGGATACAAAGGAAGGGGAGCCACAATTGGCAAGGCCAAAAGGGTGCAATGAGGATAACTGTGTTCTTCAACTGATGTGCTTTCTGTAAACATTTTAGAATCAGAGGTAATGGGAGATATGCATTATGGATTGGAGGTCCAAACCTGGAGTAGAGTATCTCTCAGTGACTCCTCCTGGGGGGATTAGAGCAAAAAACCTGCTGTACCTTTTATAGGGAGGTACAAAGAGATTGTAGCAAGGTTGGCTCCAAAGGTGGAAAATCTTCTTCTCCACTGACTGATTGAGAGACTACATGTGAGGTAACAAAATGGACCTGCTGAGTTTGTCCACTAGGACGCTGGATTTCCTGGGAATCTGTGTTGCTACTAAAAAGTGCTTGGAAGAAAACGCCCACTGTCACACTCTCACAGCCTCTCAACAGAGGGGTTAAGGTCGAGTTCTCCCTTGTTTGTTGATGTACTAGACAGACATGTTGTTGGTTTGGATCACAATAGTCCCCAGAAGAAGAACACCTTGAAATGTATGCAACACTGATAGGACCACTATCATCTCCAGGACACTGTGTAAATTGGTCTCTTGGGAGCCCACGTGCCTTGGACTATCTATTCCAAGAAATGACCTTGCACTCCAACTGGGAGGCATCAGTGTTCACTGGAAGAGACAGAATGACAGGATGGCCCAAGTAAATGTTGTCTGACTGGATCAACCAACGAAGATGATTTCTGCATACCCGAGTAAGCTTGACTGGGAAGGATACCGGATGTTGCAGAATAGACCTCTGAACAGCCAGAGACCATTGCAGAATGTGCATACAGAAACACATACCACAGGAATGAAGACTATGGCAGCTGCCCTTGAACCTACAGCCTGAAGGATAATTCTAGCTAGAAGAGTATGACGAACAAGTATTTGCTGATCCTGTAACTTGACTGCATCTATACAATCTGCAGGCAGAGTAGCAGTCTGACTTGCTGTGTTCAACTGGGCAACAATGAACTCCAAGCTCTGTACTGGTTGTAGTTTGGATTTGGAGATGTTGACTAATACCTAGCGTTTGACAAAGTTGGAGCAAATAGTCTGTGGACTGCAGCAGGGATGCCTGGTTGGAGCAGTGAGGAGCCAGTCTGCTCCAAAGGGGTCTATCTTTCAGCGGTGCAAAAGGTGTTTGCCTGGCGAGAGAGACTAGGTCAATAAGCTCATTAGCCAGGGGAGTCACCCAAGAAGTAGACTGCCTGGAACCAAAGGCTTCCAAAAATACTGACTTTACTGGGGAGGCAGCACCTGAGGTCCATCCACCTTCCCACTCAAGAATCTCTAGAAGGTCTCCAAGAGAGACTTCATCAGGTGGAGATCTGGGGGTTCCTTCTCCTTCAAAGTCAGTATCATCTGTGAGATAATCCATGTCCTTCGTTTTGCACATTGTTATGGGAAATCTCCACAGTGGGATGCTCTGGGAAGGTATCCAAAGAGAGAGGAAGTTCCTCGAAGGAAACTTTCTGGACTATAACTGGCACTGGCTGTCTGTGTGATGTAGGTCTGATGGGATCAGAGCTCAGACAAGCTGGGGGAATAGGAATATGATCCAAGGAAGAAAAAGAAGTCAGACCTCTTGGAAGAAAGAAAATCCTCTCCACTACATCAAAGGTAGACTGACTGGGAGAAGCCGTGACTGGTCACACTTGAACCAAAACTATTGAAGAAGCCAAGCCTCGACAAAGTCTCAATTTGTACCTTAAGGAGAGAGCCAGAACTGAGCTATCTAGCACAGAGCTTCCGAGGGGCAAGGATGGGCTCCGACAACATCAAAGTAGATCCTGGTCTTCTGGATCCGATGCCGATGACTTGGCTTCCAGACTAATCCTGAACCAAAGTGACAGGAGCAAAACCAGTCAAGGAAACTGTCGGAATCGAAGACCTAACCATCTTTGGCTCTGATATGCAGTCTCAGATCTGAGGGCTCTGCAGCCAAGGGATAAATCGAAGGAGGCGATATTCCTGTATGGGAAGTGAAGGGAAGCTCATGGATCCCAAGGGAGACTGAGCTGGAAGTAGGATCCAAACATCTTCGAGTCTTCTAAGGAGGATCCAATGTCACAGAGGTATAAGGATTCTTTGGAGATTGAGGAGGAGATCTCTTTCTAAACTCCAACAGAACTTTAGAATGCTTACTTGGGGTTTGAGTCCCTGAAGAAAGAAGTGAGTAGAAATCCCTTAAGGACCAACTTGTTCCTCCTATCTGCAACTGCCCTGGAATTAAAAGCAGCACAGGCAGCGCAATTAGTATTTTACTAACTATGCTCTACTTTGCCTAAGTGACTCTCCCTGCTTAATTTCCTAATGTTATGATCCTCCACATACATAAATTGAACCATACATTTGTCTATATTCAAGTGTTGAAAGTCTTGTTCCATTTGATGCTATGTATATATTTTTGTTTTTACATTTTTATCATGAAAATCTGTTAACACTCATTTTTTTGTCAATTTTGTTTATAACTTATATTACTTATTCTGATAATTTGTATGTAAGCTTAGACTGGAGCTTTTCTCCCCGGGCCTCCGCTGAAAACGGGCACTGTCCCAGTCGGACCATTCCGGTAAACAAATGTAAAATAAATAAATAAATGTGCTGTTCCAAGGCAACACTCCCCGGAGACATCAGAATTTGGAATTTTGTGCCCACAGAAGTGCATTTTTTTTAAATCTGTTGGCTTCTCGGCCATAGCTACTACAAAGAAGTTATGTTCTTCCCATAACGTTCTATGTGAGTTGTCCATCTCGCCATTCATTCTTACTGCTGGATTCAGAACAGATCTTTGGCTTCTACTCAGCCGTTTTTACAAGCTTGAGGTCTTCAGCTAGCTAGAGGCTAACCCCCTTTCCCAAGATGTACTAGTGCCCAACTCAGATCTTGTTTGCCTCTACAACTATGTTTGCCCATATATATATATAAATATATAAACATATATATATATACATATATATACATATAT